>NC_089236.1:56630841-56930841 GCF_963924675.1 Phocoena phocoena | reverse complement strand
CATCTTTCCTTAGTCAAAAATGTATATATATATTTTTCAGACATAGTCTATAGAATTCTACTTTAAGTGCAACCAACTGATGAAAAATTAAGCTAATGTTATCACTGGATCCAGACAAATAGTTCTCCCAAATGACTATGGCAGTATACATTTCCACCTCTACCTTAACATGCCTTTGCTACACACTTAATAAAAATTTTTTTCTCAATTTAATTACTGAAAAATATTTCATTGTTTTAATTCACTTTTCTCTATTAACTAGTGAGGAAGGGAAATTTAAATAAGAATTTCTAAGACTTTGAAAGTCAAAGTAACTCAAAATAGCAGTTTATAGCATTGTTGTAGTGCTGCGAGAATCTGTCCTGTAGCACCTGCCTCTGATGTTCACCAGTAGTAGTAGCCAAGAATGAAAAGTGGATTTCAGTCCAATAACCATGATAGGGCAATGCCATGAGCAGTGATCAGCAGGAGAAGAATGCATTCAGCAGAGTCTGTGGCATCATTTTGGCACAGTTTCCCACAATCTGAATTCCTGTGATTCCTTACTATTTTCTCAGAAAGATTCTCCAGGTAACTTTACAGTTAATTCCAAATTATTCAACTGCCTCTATGAGATATCCAATAAATAAATAAATACACACACACACACACACACACACACACACACACACAGACACACACACACACACACACACATTAAAGTGACCTAAAGTCAGTTTCAGTTGCTTAGAGGTAAGAAACCTATGTAAATTATTTAGTTTCCTCACATGTAATACAGGGCTCATATACTAGTAACCTTAGGGGTTCTAGTGAGGATTAAAAGAAAATATATGCAAAGCCCTTAACACAGTGTTTTTCAGTAAAAATTATTAACATATTTTAATATCATTTTCATTGTTTTAATTCTAACACATACAATTGACACAGGTCATGAGAGGAATAACGTGTCTAGCGACATAGCATAGGACCTAGTATCCATTAAGTTTTTAATAAATAGAAGGCTCTTTACTGTTTCATTCCTTCAACACCTATTTATTGAGGGCTTACTATGTGCCAGAGTCTTTGAGGTACTGGGATGGATTAGGGTGCATGTGAGATAAGAGTTCTGCAGGAGACATATAATTAACAATAACAGAAATAAGTCAATCACACAGTACTGTTTATGTGCAATTCTACTAGGTTAATGTGTATAGCTTAGCGCAGGTTAAGGAAGACACGGAGTGTCAGAAGGGGAAAACAGGGGCTGGTGGCATTTTCAATTTTAAATAATCTTGTTAGGACAGGCCTCAAAGGCAGATGATATTTGAGATTACTGGGAAAAAAGTGAGGAATTTTGTCATGGGGATGTCAGAGAGACAAAAATATTCTATAAAGGATAAAATTAATGCAAAATTGCTAAAATTTGCCTGGTATGTTAAGGAACTGTTGCAGACTTTCAAGTGCAGTTCAATTTGTGGAAAAACATATCTTAAAAAAATTTAATTCATTAATTTATTTATTTTTTGGCTGCATTGGGTCTTCATTGCTGCACGCGGGCTTTCTCTAGTTGCGGTGCTCAGGCTTCTCATTGCAGTGGCTTCTCTTGTTGTGGAGCATGGGCTCTAGGTGCACGGGCTTCAGTAGCTGTGGCTCACAGGCTCTAGAGCACAGGCTCAGTAGTTGTGGCGCATGGGCTTAGCTGCTCCGCAGCATGTGGAATCTTCCCACACCAGGGATTGAACCTGTGTCCCCTGCACTGACAGGTGGATTCTTAACCACTGCGCCACCAGGGAAGTCCCTAGAAAAATATTTTTATGGCAGCGCAGGTATGACAACTACATCTAACTTATTTCATATTAAATATAATCAAAATGGTTTTCCTAAAGAATAGCCATTAATCATTTAATTTAGATCAGTAAACAAAATTGCTTATAAGTGAGTTTTGCTTCTCATTTACCTAATGTTGGTATGCAAGTCTTATAGATATTGGACATCTTTTGAGACATAAATCAGGACATTGTCTGAAAGCTTTTTTTTTTTTTTCACTTATTAGGTAATTTGGAATCTGTTAACATCTAAAATCCACAATAATATATAATTAAAAGAAAGATTAGTTTAGGCTGATTTTTATTCTCTTCTTTCCTTTCCTTTGTTTTCCTTCCTTTCTATTTCTAATATTTCTTGGAACCTTGATTAAATGATGTATCTTAAATTAGTCTGTCAATACTGAAATAGTACAGTGTTTTTAATTCAGAGATGTAAATTACTTTATTGACAATAATCATAATAATTGGGAATCAAAAACATTTCTTCATATATTATTACATATAGTAATATTTATATTACATAAAATATGTTGATTCTTTTACTTATAACAGCCAAAACCACTGCTTCTCAAACTGTAATGTACCCAAAAATTAATAAAAAGATATTATCAAAAAATACAGATTCTGATTCAGTAGTTCTGAGATAGGACTTGAGATTCTGAATTTTTAGCTCCTTCATAATGCCAGTGGTCCATAGATCACACCATGATAGTAATGGCCTCTCCTATGCCTTAAGAGATATTTTGATATATTAGAAATTTATGAATAACTTAGTATACATATGATATACTAATAAAGAATATAATGTTCCATGACAGTTCACATTGATTAAAAAGCAAGTATTTTCAACTCTGAATATATAAAAATGAGATATTCCAATAAACATCATTTAGCTTCACTGCAGAGATAGTGATTTTAAAAAGATGTCTGGAATAAACATGGTAACTGCTGTAAAAATCTAACATCAGAATACAGTAAAATATATGTACATTTTTATTTTTAGTTGATAATCAATTAATAGAAACATTGTTAACCGACTATTAACATTGCTATTTTCTAAAGTATGTAAGAAACATGGAAAGGTAATGTCAACAGTGTCTATTTTTGCATCTTAGAAATTCCTTTGTTAAGCCTCAAATTAATTAATTAATCAATTAATTAATGCAATCTACAAAATAACTTCTGATCTCATTGAGGCTTTAACCTAGGCCAAGAAATGATTTTCAGAAGGCAAAAAAAATTACAAATCATCTATGTAAATGCACATACAGGGTATTTACTCAAGATAAGGAAAATAAGACAGCTATATCATATATCTTTATTCTGTTTAAAATTGAGCTGTAAATGTCCATTTTATACCAAATAGTAGCATTTTATTTTAGCATTTACATTAACAAGATGCAATAATGCAATCAGTTGTTAATTATTTTGAGTAGTGGCTGTGCTTTCCATTCATGGCTTGGTATATTTATTGGCAAATTGTTATAGCAGCATATGTCTGGTTTTAATGATATTTCACTAACTTATGGGGATGAACTGTTATTTAGAAACGCATAAGATCTAGTTCACAGGGTAGTTCATTAGTCCATAAATAACCACAGTTATTTTATTTTGCCTTGACTTTACAATATGACTTTTTAATATCTCTGTTTTTATTTTTTTAATCCTATGACACTAGACTATAAACTACCTAGTAGGTTATGATTTTTTTGCATGGACTTTCCACATGTATTTTAATATCACCAGGAAAAGTATAATTCTAGAAGACTGAAGTACCTCAATAATAGTCTTCAACTGAATACATCAAATGATGTTAACTTTCACTTTTTTCCCTCTTTATTATACAGTGTTCCATGTCTGTATCTGTCTCCTTTTGGAGAATGCTCCATTTTTCCAAGCCATTTCCCAAGTTGCTTAATATCTTAATTTCTCAATTACCATGGCATCCCAGACAGTGTGCTGTGCAAACTTTCCCTCAGGGCAATGGCATTTCTTCAGCAGAATTAAATGTGTTGTATACCTATCCTTTAAAATATAAAGCCTGCAAAAAGTAAATTTTCTTATGAAAAATAATAAAATGATGCTAATGATGAATCCTTGGAATCTCTGGTATAGCACAAGGAATTGTTATCTATCTTATTTTTTGCCTCCTAGTCCCTACTTACTCAATCAAAAAAATATGCAAGACAATGGAGTGAATTCCTATGACACTAAGAAGTTAGGGATAAAATGCATTATAATAGATTTCTTTCCAAGTTCACAAGAAATCTTGACTCTATTCTTTGGTCAAGATAAGCGTCCAGGCACTCATTACATTAAAATTATAATATTTACTGCCAAGAACGTACTAAGCATCTAATTTTCACCTATATTTTACAAATACATTAACTAAGACAGACTGTGGAAGCGATTTAGTGAATAGTGCATTAGCAGTTTTAAAAACAAAGCTAAAATTATATTAAATTTTCCCGACCTCTACTTTTCCCATTACACTTTAGAAGATGGGAGTACAAAATTAAAAGAACACAGATTTTTTTATCCTAGATTTTATTAGCTCTTTGTACACTTGATTAAATGGTTTTCAAACTGTGTCATTCAAAAAAAAATACAGGCCTCTTGTCTAAAATATTTGGGAATCCATTCTGATGTAATTCTTGATAAGAGAAGAGCACATTTTCTATACTTTGACCATAATGGTTTGACAGTAAATGCTTTTTTCTTTTAATAAGAACACTTCATTGTCCAAAAACTGTAGAGTATTAACAAATTTGAATGAAAATATATGTTGTGTTTGTCCTTTACTGTCAATGGTACACTATTCTTACTTAATCACCACTATAAAAGAGACTGAGGTTTAAATAAAGTCAGAAAATGAGTTAATTTTATAGTTTAGCTCAACCAGGAGACTAGTTAGTCTTTGCCTTGTATTAATATTAGATACAATGTATCAATACAAACATTTATCAAAACCTTGAAATAATTATCCAGTACCATCCTAACTCATTTCAACATTAAAAAAATATTAATGACTTTGTGTTTGAAAACTCATAAATTACAAAAAGGTTTAACCTTTATGAGAGAGAAGGTAGGCATTCTCCTATATGTAATCTTTCAAAAATTCACTTTAGAAAAACAAAATAATTTATTTGCCCTTGACTGAACCTAAATTTTAATTATGGAATATATATAAGGGGAAAATACTGCTTTAACAGAAGGCATGTTTATGCACTTAGAAATAAAACAGGATATAATAAGTGTTATTTTCAGATCTTAGAGAAAATGAACAGAAAATCAAATCACAAATGCAGGTGAAAGATAAAATTCCTGGATAAAAAGAATTCTCAAAGGATTCAACAGCATACAGAATTCCAACTTGTAGTGTATTTTAAGTTTTTCTTAGTCATATTTTTTTGTGGTCCATATCTTGCAATTTTCTTTTATTTTAAAGATATTGCCTAATGAACTGCTTTATCATTTCCTTCCTTCCTGTCTCTTTATTTCTTTCTTATTCTTTGTACATTGTTATTCATTTTAGTTTATTTTTGTTGTAATTTTTGATTTTTGTTTTTCTAAAACAGAAAACATCTATGTTTGAGTTTAGATATGTAATATAGTAATACCTAAAATATCTAAAAACATTTGATTGGGACATATTCATTTTACATGCAAATTTGGAATAAACATTTCTTTAAAAAGTTGATGAAAGAGAAGTTGAGGCTGCTTCAACTAATCCAATATTTGAAACTGGGTCATCATTTTATATCAGTCATAGGTCTTAACCCTGTTATTGGTTTCAGTAACACTGAAGAAAAAAAACTGATTCATCAATACAAGTAGGCAGAAATAATAACATTTTATACTTGCTTTTTTCTGTATCCTTTACAATATTTACTATTATATCTTAAGAACAAAATAAATTGCCAAAGTTTATATTTCCTGTTTGGTAGCAAGCAGTCTCACAGCAAAACTAAAAGGAGGGTACAGAAAGCTTTCATATACCACACACACACATCCATATCCCTCCCACACCATTATCAACATCCATCAGAGTGATACATTTGTTACAACTATACTGTAATCTACATTGACACATGGTCATCAGCCAAAGTCCATAGTGTATATTACGGTTCACTCTTGGTGCTGTACATTTTATGGGTCTGATCAAATGTATAATGACATGTATCCACAATTATAGTATTATAAAGTATTTTCACTACCCTAAAAATCCTATGTGTTCCATTTATCCATTCCTCCCTCCTGCCAAACTCATGGCAATCACTGATTTTTTTTTTTTTTTACTGCTCCATAGTTTTGCCTATTCCAGAATATCACATAGTTAGAATCATGCAGTATGTAGCCTTTTTCAGATTGGTGTCTTTCACTTAATACGCATTTAAGTTTCCTCCATGTCTTTTCATGGCTAGATAGCCCATTTTTGCAAAAGATATACCTGATAAAAGACTGTTATCCAAGATACAGAAGAACATTTAAAACTTAATAAGAAAACAAACACCCCAATTTAAAAATGGGCCAAAGACCTTAGATACCTCACTGAAAAAGATATACAGAGGGCAAATGAACATATGAAAAGATGCTCCACTATACATGCCACCAGGGAAATGGAAATTAAAACAACGAGATATCACTACACATCTATTAAAACGGCCAAAATACAGAACACTGACCACACCAAATGCTGACGAAGATACTGAGCAATAGGAACTTTCATTCATTGTTAGTGGGAATGCAAAATACTACAGACATTCTGGAAGACGCTTTGGCAGTTTCTCACAAAACATAACATACTCTTACCACAAGACACAGTTGTGTTCCTTGGTATTTACTCAAATGAGCTGAAATCTTATGTCCACACAAAAACCTGCACACAAATGTTTTTGGCAGCTTTACCCATAATTGCCAAAATGTGTAGGTAATAACCAGGATGTCTTTCAGAAGGTGAATGGATAAACTGTGGTACATCCAGACAACGGAATATTATTCAGCACTAAAAAGAAATGTGCTATTATGCTTGCTTTTTATTTTAGTAAATTCATTTAAACTCTTGAAAACAAAGGAGCAGAAAATTCATTTTCAAAGTTAAATCCATATAAATACATTGGCATATATATATCCATTAGTAAATTTAATCTGAAGGTGTAGAAAAATAGATTTCTTACTTTTTTAATATCTATTGTTTAGCAAAAAATCGTTTTTTCACAAAAACTTTTTTCACATTTTTGTTAAAGTTTGACACAGAAAAATGTGATTATAAAGCACAATCTTAGATACCACTGCACTTGTACCTGTGAAATGTTATTTTTTTAACTGAATTTTGTAGGTGTTGAGTAAACTATTTTCTATGTAATTCAAATTATTTGCCTTTTCAAACAGGTTAAAAATGTGAAATATAGAATTGTCAAGTGCGGCTCATTTTGTTTATGAAAATATCAAGAAAATGTGAGTTACCACATTATATTTTAGAAAATATTTATATATTGGGACTTTTACAAAGATCTGAAAATAAAAGAAAATATGACTCTTTGACATACCTGGAATATTTTTCTGGACTCAGACTACATGTGTCAACATGAGTCAGTTTGTTCCCTATGCTCTTTGCTCAGGAAGATAAAACTGTAAATCTATACTGAACTTTATTTTTTGCTTCAGGAATCTCTTGCAGAGAAATTTATCTGAAACAGTAGCCTGCTCAGCTAGACAAAGCATTCACTTATCACACAATATCGATACCTGCTTCAAGACCATCACCACATGTCATATCTATGGCTAATTACAAATTGGAAGATCTAAATTGGACTTTTTTTTTTTTTTTTTTTTTTTTTTTTTTTGCGGTACGCGGGCCTCTTACTGCTGTGGTCTCTCCAGACGCACAGGCTCAGCAGCCATGGCTCACGGGCCCAGCCGCTCCGCGGCATGTGGGATCTTCCTGGACCGGGGCACGAACCCATGTCCCCTGCATTAGCAGGCAGACTCTCAATCACTGCGCCACCAGGGAAGCCCTAAATTGGACTTTTTAAACCTAGATCCCAAAATCCTATTATAAAAGCCTCTTCTGACTTCCTCTTTTTGAGACACTGCTAAGTCTCTATCAAGGTAATATTCTCCCTCAGTCCCTCACTGCAATGAGTTCTAGAGAAGGCAACCTCCATGCTGGTAAATGCTTCTATCACATGTTTTTTCTACTCCAAGGCTAAAGAAGACTGTTCCAGGTGAGTAAAATTCAAAGCACTATTGCAGCTGAGACTGAAGACTCAGCCATGTGGCATAAGTGTACCTAGCTCTGGGCAGTGAGACTTTTTGAATGCTGGAACCCATAACTTGCTCAGAAAACTGAATGAGCAAATCCTTGCAAAACTGCCCTTGCTAGAGAGAAGGCGTGGCTATGCCTTCTTCTCTTTGTTTCATTTGTCTCTTACACCATCTCATCCACGTTGAGTCTGTAGACTGCTTTCATTTAAGAAATGGTACTAGACCTGCTCTTTTCTGATTGGGTCAAGTTCTCTGTTACTAGTTGATGTGCTAGTTTGTTAGTTTCTCATTAGTCTTTCCATATCAATTGAAGGGCAAGATGGAAGTCTTGAAAAGAATGTGGAAAAGAACAGACGTAAGAAGCTACCTACATTTAAGCCTGGGTCAAGGCTAGCCTTTGTCTTTGAGCAAATTAGAGAAAGGCGGCATGTCTGGGATGGTAAATTAGAAATTGCCCCTCCCCTGGGTGTTATGGCTCAGTTGGAACAAAATATTTACCACGAGGCATTTCTGTTTAGAAAAATGGTCCCTTGTCCTTGCAGAGGAGGACACGTGACTTGATGAATGGAATCCCGGCTGCATTTAATTCACCCCTCAGCAGGGCATCTATGTGCCCTGCACAAATTCACCAACCATATGAGAAAACCCTGAATCCAGTTTGCTATATTTAAACCAAAGCCACGATTATAGATACACAACCTCACATTGACATTTATCCGAAGCTGGAGTTTGCATTCCCTACTTGATACATTTAAGGTACAAATTCAGTTTTAGTGTATACATATTAACAAGGTCACAAATAACTTTGAACTTTGTTTCATTTAGAACTTGAAACCCAGACTGCATTTTATTTTCCCTTTAAATATATTGTTAATTAGTCTCAAAGTCTATAGCATTTTTTTTCTCTCTTATCAGTTCAGAATTACTCCCTTCAGAATGTGGTAAAAGACTGATGTAAATTTAGAGTTATGACCTAATTTTTCTTATAAGAAATCAATACGAAAATTTGTATGAAGGTCTTGCTCTTAGTAGTTTTTTTTTTTTAATTGAAGATTGAGGAGGATTAAAGGTACATCTAAAAGAATTTTGTTGCAATTGAGAAAAAAAGTATCAGTTAGATATGTCCCTTATAGTTTACCATATGAATGAGGCTCCACAATTAGTCCCTGCAGGCGAGTATCTGTGTCATATCCTCAGTCCCCCCAGTGAATCTTAAGCCCCACAACTCAACTCCAGTATGCATGCCTTAAGTTCTTCCCAAAGTATTCTAGCTCAGTCTCTTTTCATAATTTACTTCCTTTGCTCTTTTATTTTCCAAAAGGAAACTCCTCAAGGGTAATGAGTAAAACACATGAATTTAAGCTCTGCAGAGTCAAATGATCACTACCCACTTTTTCAATGACTCTATGAAGGATATATAATTTGTTATAAATATAAACTGAGAAAAGAAGAATTTAAACCATTCACTTTTATCGCTAACAGGCTGGACTAGGTTAAGTTTGCATCACCTCTATATGGCTAATTGTTTTGCAGGGAATATTTTTTGGTTCCATCATGGAACAGGAACAGCAATGCAGTGTGGCTAATTCTGTTTGAGGGAAGTCATTTAACTATATGATAATAATTTACCCTTTAACTATATGATAATAAAATTTACCCTATCTTAAAATAGTTTATTTTATTCTCATCATTGTCCTTCCTCTTCTGTACAAAATTAAGCCTATGTTAGTATGTGCATACATCAACATGGAAACATTAAAAATAATTACTTCGTGTTAATTTCACTTACGAAACATTTGCCACATGTCGAGCACTATGTGAATCATGCTTCTCCTATGTGACACTTCTGAAAAAGCCAAAGTTATCCACCACCTATAGAAAAACCAGAGAAAGCATTTTGAGTGTTAAGTTCTTTGCTGAGTTTAGCTAATTTTACACCTTTATTTTCCTTTTACCCTCATTTACTGACCTAAGAAATTTGTTTTTGCCATAACATGTATTTTTGTATGTCATTTTAAATCCAGCTAAAATATAATCATGTAAAAATAAATAATGCTATGATTTTTTTTTATTACTGGCAAACACATTTGTACAGAAACTCCTAAATCACAGAACCTTGAAATGAATTGAGGCAACAACAACATCTGCAGCAGAAAAATAACTATTACTATAAAACCTTAATACCTAGAACCTGTAATTAACCAGCATTCATTAAAGATCTGAATTCACAGAAATGATGCATACATAAGTAGCCATGCACATTTAGTTTAGGAGAGTGTTTCTGCAAGACTATTTACTATAAAAAGAAAAATGCACATGGATATAAGCAATTGTAATGGTATTTATATATAATTCAGCACATGGTAAATGTACATAAAGAGCCCAAGTAGTTAGATCATTTTGTTATAATGGAATGACATCTGTGTTATATAAAACATCATATTCATTGTCTGCCAAAATATTTTTTGTTTGTTCTTTTTTCAGTTTTCCTCTTTGTTATTCTGTGACAAAATTATACGACAGCTATAATGGCGTGGCAACCAAAAGCTTAAACGCTTTCTCAGGAAAAGAAGAGATACTAGTTTGTGATAACAAATGCTTACTCTATTTGTGATTTATCAAGTGAGACTGATGTGAAATTTTTTTCTCAAAGTGAGAAATATCTCTAAATTCTCTAAAACTATTCAAAATATGTCAAATACTTATTAAATATTTAGTAACATGTTAAGTAAATTCTGACCACTTTTCAACAGAAATTTAGTGATAGTTTACTCAACATGTCTAGAAACTGACTTAACTCTAATTGGAAGGGGAACAAGTGCAGAGTCCATTAATTTCACAACTAAGTGTTATTTGTATGGATTTTGGAGTCATAAAAACTTAAGAAAATTATCCTTTGTGAGACTCTGTTTTTGCTTTATCTATTATCTGATGATATTTAATCCATCCTTATAAGGTTTTCACAAATACGGGCACTCTGTATTTTTTAATGACACTATAATAAATGCTTGAGACTGTATAAGATGCTATAAAACTACTTTCTGTTTTTATATTTAGGTAACTTGCAGATTCATCCTGAGTGAACTGAACAGATTTCTCTGTAATTCTCTAGTGGTAGTGTATCTGCTCCAAATTACTTGTATAATCATGTGCAGGCCCCAGAGTCATCTATTCATTGATTTGAATTACATTTTCTTGCCTCTATGGGTTGTGGTAGGGAGTTACCCTGTGGAAGTGGAACAAAGAATTTGCCTGTGATATGTCTGACCTGGTCTATACTTGCTGTTCTTAATTGTACACTGTACTAACTGACATGATTAACTTTACATCAACTTAACTAGGCCACAGTACATAGATATTTGGTCAAAAATGTCTGGATGTTGCTGTGTAGGTATTTATTTAGATGAAATTAACACCTGAATCAGCAGACTTCGAGTAAAGCAGATTAACCTTCATAATGTGAGTGGGCCTCATCCAAACTGTTGAAGGCGTTAAGAAAAAGACTGACCTTCTCCAAGGAGGAAGGAAATCTTCCAGAAGTTTGCATTTAGACTTAAACTGCAAGATCACCTCTTCCTTAGGTCTCTAGCCTGCCAACTTACCTTGCAGATTTAGGACTTGCCAGTTTCCATAATCTTATAAACCAATTTCTTAAAATAATCTGCACCACCCCCACACACAGTCCCTATTGGTTCTGTTTCTCTGGGAAATCCTGACTAAAACACCAACTAAGCTTTGTGCATTTATTTAGAAAATATTTTGGGGGTGAAACATTTGTCATTCTAGTCAACTTCATCCATGTACTACATGCCAGGTACTATGTTAGGTGTGGATGAAAAAAAAAAGATAAATAAGACATAAGTTATACTTTGAGATGACTTGAAAATTTTGTAATGAGAAATATTTATTAAAAATATCATTGAAATAAATAGTAGTATATTTAAATATAGAGATAACAGTTCAAAATATGGAGAAAAAAGAGTCAATAACAAAGAAAATTCATTAAAGAATGAACTATGAGGCAGAAATTGTCTGCAATGAGAATGGAAAGAAAAAGCATAGAGCACTATGAATGTCATGAAATTACACTGAATTTTATTCTATAAATTAAGTCATTCATTGAAAGTTTTTAAGCTCAGGAATCAAATGTATAGATTTAGATTTTTGTTTTGATCATTCTGATGATATTATAGGTGATAAATTTGTACAAGTTGGGAACAGAAGGCAAAACTATTGAGGGTATTATTGTATTAAGTTAGGAAATAAATGATAATGACCCAATCTACAGATGGAGTTAAGGGGACATATTTACAAATATGAATGAGACTGATTTGGGGAGTTTCATTAATGGGGTCATTAAAATGACTTCTATTGAGATTTCTAGCTTGGGTCATTGGGTGATAAGGCTACCTAAATAAGACATGCCAGACAAAAAGAACAGATTCAAAGAACAATATAATGAACTACATGTTGGAAGTGTTGCATTTCAGACACTAGTTAAGTAACTATATGCTGTAAGCTTGTTTACTTTCTCCAATGTAGTCTGATTAGACCTACAATCAGCTGCCACTAGGTAGGTGACTGGTTTTTGAAGTTCAACCAGTGAGACAGAGATCTTTTCTAGCCATAGACAAATGAGACGATTTCCACTTTACTCCTTGGATAAGGAATAACATCCACGTTAGTTTCTTTCTAGTGGTGTTGGAATTAAAATCCTTTTAATTGAAAGAAGAACAACAAAATCCTAGGAAAGAAGTGAAGGAAGAAGCTCCCTAACCTTGCAATACAATTCCCCAATAACCATATGCACAAGAAAGGAGAAGGTTGTAGAAAAAAGTGTCTGTAAGTTTGTGGATATTTCCTTGGCTTTCTTGGATACTGGGATATTTCTAAGCTATTCCTCGTAAAACAAATTAACTTTCTGATTCATTTATTTCCTGATCCTGAATAACTCATTTCTGCAAATGGTTATTTCGGGAATTATATTACAAAGTTAGGAAGGTTCTTCCCTCACTTCTTTCCTAGGATTTTGTTGTTCTAATTTTTCTTTTCCCTTTTGATGAAGAAATATGTATAATATTTTTAAAATATAAGATGAGCATTGAACTAGATATCAACAGATTATGTTCAAATTCTTGCTCTATACAGCTCTAAAGCATATGTTACCAGACAGATTACTTAAAAGTGAGGAACAGTTAAATAAATATTTATAGCCTATTTCACACAGTTGTAGGAATAAAGTTTGAAATATATGAACACTTCTAGAAGATGGACTTGTACACTGTAAATAATCATTAAAATTTAGTAATTACAGATCTTTAGTTGCAAATAATTTTAAAACTATTACCCCAAATTTCTGATTGTAGAATTCTTGTCCCTATTCTGTGACTTTAAATTCTTAAGTTTTCATTCTGTAAGTGAATTCAAATCCTTCCATTTGTAAGAAGAAACATATACAGATTTCCATAGATTGGGGGGGTTATTTTAAGGGCATATAGGCAAGTTGTTACTGTAGAATATTTATTTAGATTTATCCTATAGATGCCACTCCCCTTCTGATACAGGTTTTCTTTGTCATCACTTCTTGTCTACTCCACATCTTTTATCAACCTAGACTCTGTCCCTATCCTTGTTTCTCAATTACAGACATACCAGGAAGCAGGGTTTTTCTGGCTGGATAATCACTATATATAGGCATATATAATCACATAGATAGGCAAACTCTTCAAGCTAAGTGTTCTTCCTCATAAGTGACACTAAGCAGGCTAAGGATGGATGACATTGGAAGGATTCCATCTCTAATTCAACATTGGAAGGGTATCATCTCTAATTCAATCAACTTGGACCAAGTTAGCAGAATCATATGTAATGAAGCTAGAGATCTATCTGAGCAGGACCACCTTTGACTGCTTGCTGAGAAGCTATCTTTGCATATTGAAGACTGCCATTCCCACTAGCAGAAAAGTAGGTCAGACAATACATATTTTACAATTTTATGTAAAATTTTAGTAAAATTTTTAGTAAAATTGCATTGCAAATTTTCATGGATTCATTACGATACAGATCTACTTAAATAAATATTGCTATGGAAATAATTTGACAAGAACAAGAAATGATGCCAGAGGGAATAAAGCAGGGATAATACATACAAACTCACAGTAGAGGCAGAAAAGATATTTTGTAAAATTTATTCTATGAATCTAAATAGTATTACCATGATGCACAAGCACATTTGCAAAAGGTTTCCCTCAGGAAAACCATATTCTGAACCATAATATGAACCATGCAGAAAGATTCATGGATCAGGAAAAAATCATACAGAAAAAGTTAAAAGATCATTAAATCATTATTTTCCTTAAAATTCAGAAAACTACTGTGCTTTACAACACTTATAGGTTTCATGTTTTGGTAACAACAATGTGGTAGGCAGAACAATGCCCCCACCACCAATAAAATAAAAAATTAACAGTCTTATTCCTCAAAGTGAATATGCTGGGTAAAATAAGAAGAATTACAGTTGCAGATGGAATTAACGCTGCTAATCAGCTGACCTTAACATGGAGAAATGATCCTGGATATTCCAGGTGAGCCCAATATAAGCACAAAAGTCCTTAAAAATATTGAATACAAGAGGGAGGCAGAAGAAGAGAATCAGAGAAAGATGTAAAGATGAAAGCAAGTTGAGTAAGAGTGAAGGGGTATGAGAAGAATTTGACCAACCATTTCTGGCTTTGAACATAGAGGAAAGAGGCCCCAAACCAAAGAATGCAGGCAGTCTCTAGATGCTGAAGAAGGAAAGAAAAGAGATTGTAGCTAGAGGAGATTAAGGTTACAGATGGAATTATGGTTTCTAATAAACTGACCTTAAAACAGGGTCAGTAGCCTGGATTATCTAGGTGGGCAATTGCTAAATAAATACTTTATGTGAAATGAATGAACACAATGTAGGGAAGGGACATTTAAAATTGACTACTGATAAGTTAATACAAAAATGTGGGTAAGGGCTTCCCTGGTGGCGCAGTGGTTGAGAGTCCGCCTGCCAGTGCAGGGGACACGGGTTCGTGCCCCGGTCCGGGAAGATTCCACATGCTGCGGAGTGGCTGGGCCCGTGAGCCATGGCCGCTGAGCCTGCGTGTCCGGAGCCTGTGCTCCGCAACGGGAGAGGCCACAACAGTGAGAGGCCCGCGATGTTGGTGACGCAATTCTGAACGAAATAGTTTTCATTTTTCATAGACTTCACAATTAAAAAAAATTACAAAATACCAAGGTGTAATTGAATAGATATGAGTATTAAAATCAAGATTCTAGTGCTTAGAAAGCTCAACGCCAGATAAGTATAAATGCGTGTTAATATTTAAAGTTTATGTGTATTTGTATAGAATAACAAATTTATGGCATGCAAGTCTGAACAAAAACTCATAAGCCTTATTTTAAAAGGTCAAAAACTGTGCTATTCTCCCCTTCAAATTAGGGGAGTACTTTCTTTTTAATCATTTTATGAAATTGCTGTATATTTCATTTCAGGCCTTAAAAGATATGGCAGTCCCACTAATTGAAATAATTTTCTTCTTTATTCTAATTAAATCCCTCCCTTCTTTAATATGCACTGGAAATTTATGTCATAGAGGAGTCACCAATAGTTTATTCCCTGGATTACCTTATGGTCCACTCAGCAGTACTCTAATACTCAATTTAAACATACATTAAAAATGTTTCTTTATAATTTAATCGGAAGGAATTTTAGCTCAGTTAATGAATTAAAACTCATTCATGGCACAGACATGATTGTTCTGCCTCCCTTTAGTTTGTAGACTTTATTGCACATACCACCTGCTTGACACTCACTTTAAGATGTCTAGGAGTTTGGACTGTCAACTGGATTTCAGAAATTAATAATTGTTGACTTGTAATATATTTTCAGCTTTATTAAGGTATAAATGACAAATAAAATTTTAAGATATTTAAAATGTCCTGGAATTTTGTTTGTTGGGAGCTGATTGATCACTGATTCAATCTCCTTAACAGTAAGCAGTCTGTTCGGATTTTCTGTTTCTTTATGATTCGGTGTTGGTAGGTTACATGTTTCTAGCAATTTATCTATTGCTTCTAGGTTGTCCAGTTTGTTGGTATATAGTTGTTCATCCTCATATCTTATGTTCCTTTGTATTTGTGTGTGTGGTAGCAGCATTACAACTGCTACTGCATTTTTCGTTTATAAATTTATTTATTTGAGTCTTTTATTTTCTTGATGAATCTAGCTAAAGGTCTATTTTGGTTTTTTTCAAATTGTGATATTATTAATATATATTTATGATTTCTGAAATAAAGCTTGTAAATTATTAACATTTGGAATGAGCTGAAATAAAGGATTTATGTCTTATCTTTTAAATCGTCTCAGATCAAGCTCTTCCAAGGGCTAATGAACACATAGGAACCATCAAGATTAATACAAACATTCTGATCTCACAAGTAAACATAGATGAAGGTCCCACAAGTCACTCAGTAAGTAAGAATACATAGCAAAAATGATGAAACATTCTGTGCTTTGTTTCTGGTTATTTTTCAAGTGAACTATACGATTTTAAGTCTCTGCAATTCAGTTTGTATTTGTGTGCAATAGGAGAATTGAATATTATGCAAATTATTATTATACCTCCAAAAGTTCTTATACCAACGGCAATAATAGGCATCATCCATGCCATTTAATATTTGGATTAATTTCATGTAATTGATTCTTGGTACTTTTTTTAAAATATAAATTTATTTATTTAATTTTGGCTGCATTGGGTCTTCGTTGCTGCGTGTGGGCTTTCTCTAGTTGTGGCAAGCAGGGGCTACTCTTCAGTGCGGTGTGAGGGCTTCTCATTGAGGTGGCTTCTCTTGCTGTTGAGCAGGGGCTCTAGAGCACAGGCTCAGCAGTTGTGGTGCACGGGCTAGGTTGCTCTGTGGCATGTGGGATCTTCCTGGACCAGGGCACTTTTCTGTCCTAGTTCTGTAAAAAATGTCATTGGTAATTTGATAGAGATGGCATTGAATCTGTAGATTGCCTTGGGTATATGATCATTCTAACAATACTGATTCTTTCAATCCAAGAACATGGTATATCTTTCCATCCGTTTGTGTCATCTTTTGGTACCATTACTCAATATATACATTTTCTACTCTCAAATAAAACTTAAACTATGGATTAGTCTCAAGTTAATGTTTTCTTTAAAGTAAATATAACAAGTTTTTGAAAATGTAAAACAAAATTATTGTTAGACAACAATTTTATTTTATATTTTTGGAAAGCAAAAATAAATAAAACAACTGACAATGTACAGTGAGCCCCATCACAATGAAATCTCAATCATAGACAATGCTATCCATCTATTAATATCTCCTCTCTTTTGCGTGGGTTTGTGTGTGTGTATGAAATAAAATTCAAATGTGTAAATAACCATATTTATTCAAAATACATTCATATGAAACTAAGTATCTACACATATGTAAAGGGAAAGAATAATTATATCATCTACTGTGTCAGATGTTTTGAGTTTTATATGATATAGTCATTTAGTTACCCGTCTTTTCATCACACTTCATATTTCCAGAATATTTTACAGTGTTATCCGTCTAAGAGATGAACACATGTTTGTGAATGACTGAATGGTTATTAAGATTGGTGAAGTTAAGCCATTCTCTTTTCAAGAATTTTGTAGACTCTGGTTTATGAAAATCTCTCAGAAAAATACAATGTGATGATAAATAAATATATTCCAAAAAAATAACATCAGAAGAATTTTAGAAAAATACCCATAATTCAATATTGAAAACATAATTGAAAACCAGAATGCACATATTTGCCTTATGTTTGCCAATACTTGTAAACCAAAACCTGTTACTTAAGCATATGTAGAAAAATGCAAAATTATATCATCCATGAAAGTGAGAATTACAAAAATACATTTACTTTCAATCAGGGAAACAGGAAAGCTTATTTTGGTTTGAAAAAAAAAACAAAACACACAATTTTACATGAGAATTAATATGTCCTGTTCTGACTTTAGGTGCTATTGAGATTTGAATTTTAAAACATGTATGATTCAAGTAACCACAAGCAACAAAATACACATTAATGTCAATCATTGTTGATAACACTAGATAGTGCCAACCGAATCTGAGAGTAAAATATCTTTCAAGGAATACACCCTCATCTCAGGCAACAATGATGTCCATAGGTAAAGCTCCACCAAAAATGAATTGCTAATTCTAAATTATAATGCACAAAAGGAAATAATTTATCATGAGAATAAGCTAAAACAGTTAAGTGACAAGGGTAGATTTACAGGAAACTTAATTATGAATATTACAGTATAAAATAATATAAGCATGCTTACTATGATTAAATGAACAATATACTTTCAAAGTAGTCTAGACATATTTGAGAAAGATCTAACTAGAAATTCTTGCAATTAGAAGAATAACAATACAACTAAAATATAAGCTCAGTGATGGATATAAAACAAGTTAGCACAGCCACTTAGAGAATTTGTGTACCCGAGTATATATTTTAAGTTACAAATATGTGCATATATATTTGTATGGATTTATAGATATAGATACAGATACGATAACAGGTCAGAGAAAGAAAGATATGGAAAATATGAAGGAGAGAAAGAGACATGGGGAATACATTAAAACAACTGAGCATGAGTTATGGAAGATGCAAACAGAAAAGAATGGGGAAAATAATGAAGTAATAATGACCAAGATTTTTTCAGAACTGATGAAAATATGAATTCAGATTTAGGAATTCCAACAAAACCCAAGAGAAGTATGGAAACATAAACCTACTGACAAATAGAGTATCTTAAAAGAAGTTGGAGGGGCTTCCCTGGTGGCGCAGTGGTTAAGAATTCACCTGCCAATGCAGGGGACATGGGTTAAAGCCCTGGTCCAGGAAGATCCCACATGCTGCGGAGCAACTAAGTCCACACACCAAAACTGCTGAGCCTGCGCTCTAGAGCCCATGAGCCACAACTACTGAGCACACATGCCACAACTACTGAAGCCCATGTGCCTAGAGCTAGTGCTCTGCAACACAAGAGAAGGCACTGCAATGAGAAGCCCACGGACCACAATGAAGAGTAGCCCCCGCTCAATGCAACTAGAGAAAGCCTGCGCACAGCAACAAAGACCCAATGCAGCCAAAAATAAAACAAAATAAATAAGTAAATAAATTTATTAAAAAAAAAGAAGTTGGAAAGAAAAGTAATAAATAGTAGACTGAAAGATGATGCTTCAACTCTAACAATAAATGCAGAGTAATAGCTTCAAAATGTGGGGAGAAAAATTTGCAACAGAAACTGTTTTATTCACCTAATCTAAGACTCCACACTGAAAAAAGAAATATATTTTTAAGTAAAAATAAATAGATAGATAACTTATAACAAACATGTCCTCAATGTAAGAGACTGTAAAGTCTGTACTTACAGAAGAAAGAATTTGAACCTAGAAGACTGAGCTGCAAATAGGAATAGTTAAAAAAGATAATGGCAATTATGTAAAAATTCTGAATGCTTAAAACAATGAAAGTAGCAGTAATGAAACTGTAAATAAAAATAGAACTGAAACACTGGATAACAGTAATGGAAAGACACAAAGGTGTGACCAGAATTAAGGCTTTCACAGAATCTTGGCATACTTGGAAGGAGGAAAGAAACAATGATAACTGTGTATGCTAAAGGGTATGTGATACAATGATAGAAACAGAATGTTTAACTTCCAAATCATACAACTAACTTTCTATATTATGAGGGTAAATAAAAATATTTTAATATAGCTATACTATTTTGATAAACACTTAATGAAGCATTTATAATGGTAAGATGTACTATATGTAGTATCAAAGGAACTAGCACTCTCAGATGTTCAGTGTTAGGGACAACAAGTGCTGAATCTTCTAATGTATGAAAATTGTACCATAATTATAGATGAAATAAATCCCCTGAATCTATGCTAATTATTCTTACATAAGTTAAATGTAGAAATTGAATCTGTTTTACTTGCTATGTAGAAGCTATGCAATGCATTTTTGATGACTAGAATATTTTCTATTTCCCCACTTGGTAAGAAATATGGATTGCTTTTCATTTGATAACCTAATGTTTTTTCTATATTTAATTTTTTTATAGAATATGAAGATTATGCAATCTTATACAGTTTGCTTAACAAAGATAAAAGGAGCTCTTTTAAGTGTCAGAAAACGGCAAAGTCAACAGTTTTCACAGTACTGAATTGCTAATTAGTGAGTTTTTCTCCTGCATATATAACAATATCACTTTTAACAAAAGACCTAGGTAAGAAATATTGCCTATAGTAGGAAAGTTCCAAAAGTTTGGTGTCAAATAGACCTAAGTTTTCCAGTCCCTACAAATGTTTAGCTTATAAACAAGTGTAATTAGATCTGATACTTGGTTTCCTCAAAAGAGGTATAAAACATGTACAATATTTATCTCATTTTGGAAAAATATATAAAAATTGTATGTTAAGTCTGTAGCACTATATCTGACACAAAGTAAGTCCTCATTAAATGATGGCTACTAGAATAAGTTTTCCAACAATTATTTTATAATTTCATAGATGATTTTTATCACAAGACTCACTTTGACATCATTTTTCCTTTTTTCTGGAAAGTTCTAATTTTTGAGAAAAATATCAATATACCTAAAATATTATTAAGGTTGGGAAAAATCATGCTTTGTATACAAACAATTTAAACTTATATTCCTCTGTGTGTGTGTGTGTGTCTGTGTGTGATTAAATTGTCTGTATATTCTCCTAGTTTTTCTCAGATTATCCATGCTAATTTTTTCTTTATTCACTTGTTTCTAAATCAGATTCCAGTTTCATTTGGTTGTTTGTATGAGTTTAGAAACATTTTTTTTGTGTGTCAAATTTGTTTAGGAATTTTTTTTTGCAATAAAAGCCCTAAGCTTGCTACAAAGGATTATATAAGATTTATTTTCTAGTAAATAATTTAATAAGTTGACTATGTATGAATCATTATAATAGAAAAAGGAGCAGGGAAATTTTTTGATATGACTCATAAAGGTAGAATAAATACTTCTGAATACCTAAAAAGAAATAGTTATTTGTCAAATCGTAACACTTGAAAAAAAATTGCAAGAGTGCAGGTGAATCCAGTTAGAATTTTTGCCAAGACATTCTTAACATACATTTAGAAAAAATGGAGAAAACTGACTTAATAATTTGGACAAAGTATATTCATAGAGAAAGTAAAGGAAAAAAACCCCAAAAAACAATTATATCACCAAAAAGTCCCAAATATTTAGGAACATACCAGAATTATTAAGAAAATATTTGTCTAAAGAAACAAATATTTTGATAGTTTTTAAAGGTCATCAGAATTATTACCTTGGACTTTTAATAATCACTGAATATAATTACATGTATATGTTGTAATTTAGAAAACATTTAAATATTTTTGAAAGCAAATGTTTGGGAGTGTGACCATAAGTAGCATAATAATATTATGGCATTCATAGCTTGTAATCTCATATTCATTAGTCAGTATCATGCCCATGACATACAGGAAAATGAAGTTTATCATATAAAAGTTGAGAATAAATTCAGTGATCAATAGCAAATGATCTTCATGATATGCAATTCAAGGTTTAAAGCCAGTAGAGCCACAGTTGTACTCTGAATCACACTGTGTGCACAGTAACTACAGTATTGCTAAAGATAATGGAGATTGGCTAGCACTTTTCACATACTGGAAAAAACGGAGAATACTGAGAATTTGGCCCTAACCCAATGTCTTCCCTTTCTTCTATCCAGAGATAGAAGCAGCCACATGAAGGCTCCTATCTTCCCAGACCACAAATGCACTAAGGATTCATTAAAAAAAAAAAACTGCAACACTAGACCTAAGCTTGAAAGCTTGCAAGAGCTCCAAGATGGCCCCGCTGACAATGTTATGCTTGGTCTTGTGGCTTCAAGACTCCTTCTGCCAATGGGCGGACAATACATTCTATCTGATGTTTGATGATCAACAAACTTTCTGTGAAAGGCCAGACAGTAAATATTTTAGGCTTTGTGGGCCATATGATCTCTTTCACAACAATTCAAACCTACAGTTGTAGCATAAAGGCAGGCATAAAATATATATAGATGAATGTGATTCCATTCTAATAAAATTTTATTGATGGACTTTAAAAATTTAAT
This sequence comes from Phocoena phocoena, assembly GCF_963924675.1. Taxonomy (NCBI): domain Eukaryota; kingdom Metazoa; phylum Chordata; class Mammalia; order Artiodactyla; family Phocoenidae; genus Phocoena; species Phocoena phocoena. The sequence goes on along the minus strand of NC_089236.1, from coordinate 56,908,537 downwards.
TTAATTTAATTTTTGCATTTTATCCCATTGATTAAGAAATGTTTAGGAATATAAAAACTATTTTTTTGTGAACCCCCAAAAAAAGAGGCAGGCTAGATTTGGCCGACTGGCAATAGTTTGCCAACCCCTGATTTAGGTCACCATGATAATCAGATATAGACAGAAAAGACCTGACAAAAATAAGTAACAATGCATCTAAGCTGTGCTATGAGCTCAGGAGGAAGGCAATCAGAAGGAAAAGGTCCAACATGATTTATCAGCTACAGAAGAAAGTTTACTAAAATTCTAAAAAAACCAATTACTTATACATGATTAAGAATAGCACAGGTGTTTTCAATGCAAAATAAAAAAAGTATCTAGAAGTAAAATGTATTTTTTAAAATGAGATGACTCAGTGGAACACCAAAGTTTCTTGAACTAAAAGGTTTGCTTTCTAGTTAAAAAATCAATAAGTCAAGTAAAGGAAGGAACAGCTGCCCCTGAGTCCTAAATTATGGACAAAGTAAAGGAAATATCCTAAAACATAAACAGAAAAAAAGGAAAGAGATTAAAAATATGAAAATTATGAGGAAAGAGACAAAATCCCTGGAGTTCAGATATTGAGAATTAATAACTAAATATTAAAAACCCAGGTAAAAAAGAATTGATAGTAAAAATTTAAAAAATGACAACAAATAATAGAGACTCATTCCTGGGCCAAAGAGAAATCCAAGTCTACTTTCTTGAATGCATTGATTTCTAGCAGACTAATCATGAAAGATATGCACATAGACATTTCCTGACAAAAGCCATACATTCCCACCCATTTTTAGGAACTAGAGCAATAATTTAAAATAAAAATGTGAAATATAATGAAATAAAACATGCTTTTTAAAATATAAAATTAATGAAAGAAAACAAAATTTAGCAACTTCTCCATAAATAATTGTCTGTAGAAAATGATGCCATACATTGAGATTGAAATTTTGAGAAGATACAGGTTTGAAGAAAGATTGGTCATTTTCAAAATGTTGAGTTTCAGATATAGAGAAATAGAAAACAATGTCATGGAATTAGTGATTAAGAAACTATGGGGTAGAAAAAAAATGTGGAACTCAACACTACATAATTCTTGGATAAAACTCTGGGAGTCAATGAAATGGCCCTGAAAAACATAGTGTGGTAAAAGAAGAGACAATACACGAAGATAAAATTTTGGTAACACCACCATTTATAAGTGAGTAAGGAAAAGAAACCAGAAATGAAACTCAAGAAGAACAGGTAGCACAACATGCTAGAGTAGTAATACAGAGACACCACTCTTCTTGAAACAAAATATAAAATTCTGAGGAAAAAACTTTGGGAACAATAATGGTAAATTCTGCCAAAAAGTTCAATTAAGAGAAGTGTTGGGAAAAAAATCAGCTTTCAAAATGTGGAGGGTTTCAATGTAATTAACAAAAGTAATTTCAATGGAGTGCTTTGACAGAAGCTATGTCACTGTCATTTGGAGTGAATAGGTGAAAAGAAAGCAGAAAATATGTAATGTGTATATTTAAGTATTGTGTACTTTAAGATATTAGTATTCTTGGTTTTATGAATAAAGAAACAGTATCAGAAATATCAAGCAACTTTTCACTCACAGCCAAGTAACAGGATTCCTGTATTTGGGAATGATTCCATATATTTTAACCTTATATTGATTTATTTTCATTTATATTTATTTTATTTTATATTTATATATTTATTTTAACCATATGTTTAACATTGTAGTGTGTGTGTGTGCGTATACCTTTAATCCTAGAAAGGTGCTCCATTAGTAAAAATATTAGAAGGTCAATTCAGAAAAATCACAGGAATTCATATTTTTATACTCCAATAACTTCAGCTTGTATATTGTATAAAGATATAAATACTATTTTATTTTTCAACATGTTGGGACTGAAGATCTTTTTTATTCAACAGTACATTTTAGTTCCTTTTCTCTCCACTAAAAATGGTAGAAATTATATCAATATTATTTATTCATTTTTTATTAAGCATAAGTATTTGGAGAACATACAAATATGTTCAGATCATTTAAAGGGCATTCCTTCATTAGCAAATGTTTGGAAAGCCAAACAACATGTTTAATAAAATTATGAAAACTTATTTTTACTTTTTCCTCAAATAAAATTGCATACTTTAAAATATTTAATGCCTTAAAAAGGAGGCAAGAACATAAAATGGAGAAAAGACAGTCTCTTCAATAAATAGTGCTGGGAAAACTGGACAGCTACATATAAAAGAATGAAACTAGAACACACCCTAACACCATACACAAAAATAAACTCAAAATGGATTAAAGACCTAAATGTAAGACCAGATAGTATAAAACTCTTAGAGGAAAACATGGGCAGAACACTCTCTGACATAAATCATATAGCAAGATTATTTTTGATACACTTCCTTGAGTTATGAAAATAAAAACAAAAACAAACAAATGGGACGTAATTAAACTTAAAAGCTTTTGCACAGCAAAGGAAGCCATAAACAAAATGAAAAGACAACCCTCAGAATGGGAGAAAATATTTGCAAATGAAGCAATCAATGAGGGATTAATCTCCAAAATATACAAACAGCTCATGCAACTCAGTATCAAAAAAACCAAACAACCCAGTCAAAAAATGGGCAGAAGATCTAAATAAACATTGTTCCAAAGAAGATATATAGATGCTTTAAAAGCACATGAAAAGATGCTCAACATCACTAATTATTAGAGAAATGCAAATCAAAACTACAATGAGGTATCACCTCACACTGGTCAGAATGGCCATCATCAAAAAATCTACAAACAATAAATGCTGGAGAGGGTGTGGAGAAAAGGGAACCCTCTTGCACTGTTGATGGGAATGTAAATTGGTACAGCTACTATGGAGAACAGTATGGAGGTTCCTTAAAAAACTAAAAATAGAGCTACTATAGGATCTAGCAATCTCACTCCTGGGCATATATCCATATACACACACACAATGGAATATTACCCATAAATTTGCAGCAACATGATGGACCTAGAGAATATCATACCCAGTGAAGTAAGCCAGACAGAGAAAGACAAATATTATGTGATATCACTTCATCATGCAAATGGATCTACAAACAAAACAGAAACAGACTCACAGACATAGAAAAAGAATTTATGGTTACTAAAGTGGAGAGGGAAGTGGGGAAGTGACAGATTAGGAGTATGGTATTAACAGATACAAATTACTATACATAAAATAGAAAAGCAACAAGGATTTACTTTATAGCACAGGAAATTAACACCCAATATTTTGTAATAACCTAGAATGGAATATAATCTGCAAAAAAATCCCTCAAATCACTATGCTGTACACACATGAAACTAACAAAACACTGTATATCAACTGTACTTCAATTAAAAAAACAAATAAGCATGTGACAGCCTGGAAGTGTGGGATGGGGAGAGTGGGAGGGAGGGAGACGCAAGAGGGAAGACATATGGGAACATATGTATATGTATAGCTGATTCACTTTGTTATAAAGCAGAAACTAACACACCATTGTAAAGCAATTATACCCCAATAAAGATGTTTAAAAAAAAAAAAAAAAAAAACAAATAAGCAAACAAAAACAACCAGAAAAAGATAACCAGAGTATTTACCCTTTGTTTTCCTAACTTTTAATTGTATCTGCACTTTATTGTTCAAATAAAAAAATCACATACAAATATGAGACTTTACTTGATCTTCCTGATCTTCTTCATGCAAGTAGAAACAATACCTCCTTCCTTTGAATTCCTGTAGTATTTTATTTAAGAATGTCTTTCAACAGTTATTACTATTTTATTTTGCAGTCATTAATTTTATCATCTCAAACAAAGATTGTAAAACACAATACCTGTTTGTGATTCAAATGTTATTTGTCTCAGAGATTTGAATAATATGAGAAAACACAATAAATATTTATGGAATTAAAGAGCTAATGAATAAATAAACACTATCCATGTGATTTTCCCCACTTTTTTACCTGATTTTCAACAAAGAATTTAGTACTCAACATTAGTTTTCTCAGTGTAGTTTCCTCCACTACGTGAGTATGTCAACCTACTTATATTCACACATTTATATGTTTAGCATTTAGAAGTTACAGAATATTATATATGAAAAATAATACAGTTTTAAATCCCTTACCCATACGCCTATTGAAAAATAAAATACCAAGAAAATAATCTATACTTCTGAAGGGCTTTAGGGATAGAATAACATACAATTACATAGAATTAAAACATGTAATTTCCAAGGAATGCTGCAGAAGTGTAAAAGAGATAATCGAGGTTTATTAAGTCAGTAGGACTACGTCCCATGCGGACACGCACTTAAGAGTTATAGAGAGAAAAAGAAAATCTGAACACAGAGCTTTTAGTTTGTGTGTGTGTGTGTAATAATGCAATTAGAGTTTAGTGTCAGAGTATATAATTATAATGTGAAGTACAGATCAGAAATTCCAGCATGAATCCTGTGCTTCATATTTTCATTATATTAATGTATGCATCTAATTAATCTATACTAATTGAAGCTAAATGTGAAACTCTTTAGGTTACAGTAAATTTTTATGTGTTTTGAAAACTCTAATTCAAGATATATATGATTACATTATAATATGCCCTTCAGATGCTAAATTTATATGGCAATATTCATATATCTAGTACACTTCGTTTTCTTTAGGTTCTATACTGAGGTGCTGTAATCTGCTAATATATAGTTTATAGAAATAACCCCCCAAAGTGCTACCTTTATATGGTCTGCAAATATTTTATCAACAAATGTTGCACTGGGTTTTAGTCTGCAGGAACATTAAATATTTGGGTTTACGCAAATTATATGAATAAAAACAAAGCAGACAATAATAATTAAAGGAAAGAGAAGAAAGTGAGAGAAAAAAAGGAAGGAGGAAGAAAAGATTATGGCCTTGGAATCAGAAGAAAAATAAGGAAAATTTAAGACAGAGTAGGAAAAAGAATTGGAATGGGCAGTTGGAAGGGTACCAAGATAAAAGTAAAGACTAGGCATAGAAAGGGAATGAGGTTGGAATGAGAAGGTGCTTTTGGTGCCAGAAGGAGAAAAGATATTGGGTTCTGAGCCAGATCGGGCTGTGAGGGTGCTGGTGTCCCTTACAGGATTGAGTTATGGCTGGAAGGGAGAACAGGATGTGCCTGGCCAGGAGCAGAGATACTGGAACAAAACTGCAGCATATGAAGTGAGAGGAATATGCTCAGAGCTGTTGGAGGTTGTAGTTATTTAATCATAACTTTGTTCCTTCTGGTGCCAGAAGTCTGATGGAACTCCCTCCCACAGAGGTCAAACAAATGATTTTCTCAACTCAGTCAATTACCCACCCTGTGAATAGAAGGTCAGAATGCTGACTAACCACAGTTTAAGACAAATGAGGTGCACTAGATGTGCACTTGCTCCCAAGGTTCCTGTGACCTAATCATTTTAGAGATTTAGATACTGCTTTGCTAAGGTCAGACTAACTGAATGATCAGTATGTTAAAATACTTGTTTTGATATTCTTATAATATATCCTTACTAAGGATATTATATAAACCATTAGGAATTATATAAAGTACTAAACAATAACACTTTAAGGAGATAGAATAGTTCAGTACTAACATACCTTACTAGAAATAGTTACTAGCTTTTGATTCAGAAAAAAGTGAAATTGAATCCCAAGTCTGTTATTTAACTATTTGAATTGGTAATTTAATGTCTTAGAGCCTCGGTGTTCTACCATTATTATTTAAATAGTAATACGAAACCCACATGGTTTGTGTAGTGATAAACTGGGACTAAATCTTGTTTAGCACAATACCTGGTACACATAATAAATGATACTTACAGAAGATACTTGATAAGATCTCGCTATATGAACCGTTCCTAAAGGCTCTCAAACTTTCCCACTTTTACCAAACACATTTCCTTAAGCCACTCCTAGAACTATTACACTGTCTTAAAAACAATCCCCTTCTCCTGAATCTTTATTCTGCTGTTCAATCAGTCAAGTGCTGCTGTTTATTGGTGAGTAAGTAACAATTTCCTTCACAAGAGTTTTCAACTTTGGTTATGGCATTTTCTTACACTGTTCCTCTCTTCTGAACTCATTTGTTCCTATATTCTATAATCTTCTATTTTGAAAGAGCTTTCAAGTGTAAAAACAAATCATTCTTTCTTACCATAACTGATATGTCTTATATTTTAATAGCCCTTTATATTTAACAATACACTGATACGAATTACACAGTGTATCATATCTCATTTTGCCTTGTCTCCCCCAAATATCACATAAAAATCTTAATAGAATGTGCCAAGTCGTATACCTCTTTTAATTCTCCATTGAGAAGAACAGTGCCTTGTCACTGTACAGGGGGCAAAACTTTCACCTCTATACTCTTAAGGTTTTCCTCTGGCCCTGAGAATTAAACTGACATAAAACAGATTAACAGGAGAAAAGCATTCAGATATATAAGTTTTATGTGACGTGGAAACCTTCATAAGGAATGAACACCCAAATAAGTGATTATGTCTATTAGGATGAACAAAGAGAGGCAATAGTGGAAAAATAACTGAATTATGTGTTAAAGCTAAAAGAAAATAAGAATTATTTTAACAAGATCTGTTTGTACAGAACTCTTTTGGTCTCAGGTTCTTGTCCTTGATGATAAGAATGTTACTTTCCTTCTGATACAGGTGTTACCAAACCAAACTTGGGTCTTCTCACCTGTGCACAGTAAAGCCAATCTACTGACACCAGGTTGTAGTGAAGGAAAGTGTAGCCTTTATTGCAGGGCACCAAGCAAGGAGTCCAGGCAGCTAGCCGCTCAAAAGACCCAAACTCCCCAGTGGCTTTCAGGCAAAGGTTTTTAAAGCCAGGGTGAGGGAGAAGGGTTGTGGGGTATATGATCAGCTCATGGATACTCTTCTGATTGGCTGGTGGTGAGGTAATTGGGAGTCAACATCATCAACCTTCTGGTTCCAACAAGTCTGGGGTCTACATGCTTGTGGGCAGCATACAGTTAACTTCTTCCACCTGGCAGGGGTTTTAGTATCTGAAAAACAGCTCAAGGATATGGCTCAGAATATTATCTGTAGCCCTTGAGAAGGAACTAAAGGTTCTTGACTTTGTTTAATGGCTAAACTATTACTATTCTGTCTTGCTTGGCTGTTTTCCTTTCTTTCTGCATTTTCTCACTTCTCTGATTAAATTTATTCTTTGGAACTCGGGGAAAACCTAGGAGGCTAAAGATTTTCTACAGATAAGAAGCAGGTGGAGGACACGGTGGGGGGTGGGTGTTCCCGGATGGCCCCATCGGGTCCTGCTCACATAGGAAGGACATCCTTAGCATGGGCAATTCATCTTCTGCTCTTAAGAAAAAGAAGGAAGGTCACAGTGTTTTTCTTGCATTTTCTGTTTTGCAAGTGCCTTTAACTCAAAATAGTCAACGTGACAGAGCAGCAAATTTGGGGGTGGTATATTCCGCCAGCCTTCACTGGTAAAATAAGTCCAATAAAAATTGAACGGTCACTTAATTTGAGAAGTATATATCAGAGGATTGCAACACCACAAATTCCTTTTCATTTTGAAGTCCTCTGCTGAGTGAAGACAACACTAAATTAATATTAGTCATTTTTATTAGTCGAAGTTTTATCTGTGATATCAGTGCAAGGCTCCTGGGCCAAAGCTAGATATTAGCAACTCTGCATTCTGAATCTAGATATTGTCAGAAATATATCTACAGAGGTTGACAGGAAGGAAAAAATTCTATGAAAACATATCAACTCTACTTACACTATTACTGACAAATGTCTCAGACCAGGAAACCCAAATCTTTTTGTTTCTTATCTCTTTTTCCTTGAATCTCAGAGAATATTTACATAAATTATTGCAAGAACAAGTAGCTGGAATAAGGAGAAAATGGCAGACAAATAGAATCAGATGAATGGCAAGAAGCAGCATGATAGCTTCCGAGTTTAGCACTAAGGTGGCCAAGGCTACATAGCTTCTATGTGTCCCAGGCCTGTCACTAGACAGGGTGCCATTTGCACAAGAGAGAGATGTGGGTCGGGGGGAGGAGATGGCTGACTATAATGTAAATATCTACCAGAAAGTGGAAAAATAATAACAAGGAATGTCAACTTGATTTTTAAGATAGTGTTATTATTAATTTTTTAAAAATTAATAAACAGAAACCTCGGTCAAGTAGATGTGGGATACCAGAAGTTAGAGCTTTCACACCCTGCAAAGATAGCAGAGCCCAACAGGAAGAAGAGATTCCTCTTCTTTCCTGTCAAGGACTCAGCCAACAAAAAGCCATGGTCTGTTTGTTTCTGATTCCCTCTAACTTCCTTTACCCTTTTATGAAAGTGTTCTTCTTGGGACTTCCCTGGTGGTCCAGTGGTAAAGAATCTGCCTTCCAATGCAGGGGAGGCAGGTTCGATCCCTCGTTGGGGAACTAAGATTCCATATACCTTGGGACAACTAAGCCCGAGCACCGCAAATACAGAGCCCACACGCTCTGGAGCCTGTGCACCACAACTAGAGAAAACCCGCACACCACAACTAGAGAGAAGCCCGAGTGCCGTAAGTGGAGACAAGCTCGTGTGCTGTAACGAAAGATCCTGCATGCTGCAACCAAGACCCGACTCAGCCAAAAAAATAAAGAAAATAATAAAATATTTAAAAATAAATAAATAAAGTGTTCTTCTTTCCTTACCATGTGGTGGCTTGCACATGGCTCACCATGGCTGCAGACCCCAAACTGCAATTTTCTGCTTATCCCGAATAAACCCATTTTGCTGGAGAACGCGGTGGCTCCAGGGTTGCTGAGAAAACAGGTGAGGTACCCATGATTGAGCCCATTGTGCTCACTGCTTATCTCACAAGACCCTGGAGTTTGAAGGTATTTCTTTTTCTTGGATCTGAGCTTACATGCTCTTTGTGTTTGAAGCTCTCCCATCTTTACTTAGGATCTTTTTAAAGGTTTCATCTTTCTGGTTAAGGCCTTGTTTTGTACATAAATACTCCTTTGGCACTTTGGTCTGACTGGAGATCAGACTGTTTCAACGAAGCTGGCTAGTCTTCAAACCATTCCTTCCGGAACAGGGTTGTTTCTCTGAAACAATGCCAATTTTTTCAGCCTTTGGCCAATTCCTTTGGAAGGGCTATCTTCTGGAGAGTGCCTTAAAAAAAAGCATTTTGCCTGGCTCCTCTGGGACCAAGCTGTCTTAAGACTGGCTAAGATGGCTTGTAAACTGTTCAAATTAAGCCATTTGTGCTGTAAACTTATTTAAGCTGTTTGAAAATTGTTCTTTACTCTAGAAGAAAAACCTCTAGGAAATGGCATCCCAGTATCTAAGTGTCTTGAGGGAGCCTCACTCCCTCCCCGCAGGGAATCTGGCCAATTTTATGTTTAAAAACATGGTCCTTCCTCAGGTATATTTCTAACTGAATGGACCAACCTGACCAAAGGCAATTTAGAATATCAGTTGCCATTATGGGGAACTTTTGAAATACCCAAACTTAATTTACTTAAAACTGTCCTGGACTACAATAGCTTGAAAGTTTCCAGAACTGAGTGGAATGCTTATTTCAATTAATATTTTGAAGCTTCCTAGCATTATTAGGAATCTAAAATTGCCTCTGTAAAATAAAGTTTTAAAGATTAACTGAGGCAAACAAATGACTAAAGAAAGATAAAATGGCTCCCGCAGCCTCAGAATCTTCTTCCTTGGCTTCCCCTCAGACTCTGTCATTGGCACTATCTTGTCTCTCTCAGCACCTCCTGGCCAGACTCAGCCTCCAGAGCTATCTTCCTTCTTCCCTTCTACACCACCTCCACCTCCACCATACTCCCAAATTTCCCATACTAATTCTCTTGCCAAACTTCCCGTTTTCTCTGAAACTCTCCCCACTCCCTTTTTCTCTGACTGGTCAGAACCTGTCCCTTTAAAATTAAGCCTTCTGAGGATCCAGAGGCTAAATTTTTAATTTTTTATACTTTCTGGATTAAAGCTGAACTGTGAGACATAGTCAAAGATTTTCCTAAAGTAATCAAAGATCCTCATAGATTTGCTAAAGAATTTAATATAGCCATCCACACTTATCAACCTGGTTTCTCTGACTTACATCACCTAGTTCTTATGCTTGTTGGTAAAGGCCAGGGCCAGCACTGGATGAAAACTGCTAATTGGGTAAGTCTTGAAAAGTCTCTAGAATTAGAACTGGGAGACCGGCCTGCTAACTTACGATCACATTCAGGCAACTGCTAGGCAATTTCATCGAGCAATTCTTAGCGCTATTTGAAAGCCTGTTGATTAGAACAAAACTCAAGTGTGCACACAAACATCTAAAGAATCTATTCATAATTTTTACAGTCAACTTCAGAATGTTTTAAAAGAAAATTCTAGTCTTCCTTCAGATGCTGATTCCACCTGAGTAGCTTTTAACTCTATGCTTATTAATGGGGCTGAACCAGGACCTTTCCCTTCCAGTAAAAAGGACCAGGATGGAATGGGAAACTATGTCCACTCCACATTTTTTTTTTTTTTTTTTTTTGCCGTACGCGGGCCTTTCACTGTTGTGGCCTCTCCCGTTGCGGAGCACAGGTTCCGGACGCGCAGGCTCAGCAGCCGTGGCTCACGGGCCCAGCTGCTCCATGGCATGTGGGATCTTCCCAGACCTGGGCACGAACCTGTGTCCTCTGCATCAGCAGGCGGACTCCCAACCACTGCGCCACCAGGGAAGCCCTCCACTCCACATTTAATTAATCTGGCAACCAGCTCTCTTGCACTCCAGATGAGTCACCGCTAAGGAAGACCACCAAACTTCTTAATCTTAAACTCCAGCAAATGAAGGCTCCTAAATGAAACCAAACCCCACCTAGTTTCTGCTACTATTGAAAAGAGGCAAAACATTGGAAAGGAGATCTTTACAAATTTAAGCACTGTAGATACCTTCAGCTCACTAGCCAGCCTTTCCAAAGTCCTCCCTAATGATGGGACTACAAGGAACTACTGGGCTTCCTCCCAATCCTCCCTCTTGACTGGCTTGGAGGAACTTGTCTCCATATTAGGGATCAGTCTCTTCCAGTCCTGACACTGGAGCCACACTCTTAGTGCTCAGCCCTGCTACTATGAAACAGCTCCTGCTTCCGAGTACTAAAACAGTTCAACTAGTGGGCATCTCTAATGAACCTCAAGAGGTTCCTGTCCCCGAACCTATTCCTTTTTGTTTGGGCCCTTTGAGAGATACTCACCCTTTTCTCCTTAGTTCCTCCGCCCCTATACGTTTATTACGCTGAGACTTCTTAGAGAAGCATCATGCTTCTAATTCTAGAAATTGATAGTAGTCATCAAAGTAACCAACTAGGTGAATTAAATGACCCTTTGACATTTTTCATTTGTTCCATTTCTGATGGAACTAGAGCAGATTCTGGCAACAATGATCCTTTGTCCCTTTTGAATCAGCTACCACTTTCCTTATGGGCAAAATCTCCAACTGATGTTGGCAAAATTCACAGCCACCTCCCAGCAAAATTTAAATAGACCCCTCAAAACCTCTTCCCAAAATTAATCAATATCTGTAGGTCAAGAAGCCCTGTGAGGCATAACGCCCATAATACACGTCCCAAGGTTTCATTATCCCCTGTACTAGCCCTGTAACACCTCCATTAAACCAGTGAAAAAAATCTAAGGGCCCAGGGTGGAGGTTTGTCCAGTACCTCACAGCAATAAACAACACTGTTGTCCCTTGATACTTCACAGGTTACTAACATCCATTTCCACTGAAAGCAAATTCTCTACTATAACTGATTTATGCAGTATATCCTTAAGTATTCCAGTTGATGAAGATAGCCAATACCTTTTTTGCCTTCACTTGGGAAGAAAAACAATTCACCTGAACAGTAATTCCTGAGTGTTATACTGTGAGTCCCTATTTCCTGAAAGTCCTGAAGGCTGATCTGGATGCTTTGTTGCAATGTGGATGATTTGCTTCTTTGCTCTCCTTCTCAAGCTTCCTCACAGGAGGACAGTGTCCAGTTGCTAAAGCTTTTAGCCTTAAAGGGACATAAGGACGCCAAGAAAACTGCAGTTTGCCCAAACTCAGGTTCAATATTTAGGGCACTGGATATCAGAACAAGTGCTACACCTACATCCCAATAGATTTCCTGGTGTCTTAAAGCCCAAAACTAAGTGCCAACTGTGGGGTTTTCTCAGGCCAGTTGGTTATTGCTGAAATTGGATTCCAAATTGCTCTCTTATGGGCAAACCTCTATATGTTTTACTCAACAATAACAATCCCAATCCAGTTTTATGGGAAGAACCAGATAACACAGCCTTCAAGACCTTAAAGGAGAGTCTGATGAACTCACCTGCCCTCTGGCACCCCAATGATCAGATTCCCTTTTTCCTTCTTGTATATGAAAAGGAAGGGAATGCCCTTGGGGGACCCACCCAAAAACACAGGCACCACTATCAACCGATAGGGTATTATAGGCAGCAACTGGACCCTATGGCATGGGGATATACCCTTGCCTTCGAGCCATTACAGCCACTGCCCTTTTGATTAAAGCCACAGAGAAAATCACGGAATCCCTTCTAACCATTTTAGTACCTCATGCAGTAGCAGCTCTCCTGACTTCTCATCACAGTCAGCATTTCTCAGCCAGCTGCCTCATCTCTTATGAAGGTCTTTTATTAACTGTTCCTCACATAACTCTTTTACTTTGTAATAAACTTAATCTGGCTACTTCCCTCCACATCACTGATGAAGTCCCTTACGACTGTAACGCTAACAAACTACCTCCTGACTCCTTGTGATGAGTTACAGGAAACTCCACTGGGTAATGTTGACTTCTCATGGTCCACTGATGGTTCTTATTTAAAAGTGACAATGGTAAATATTGTCCTAGAAATGCTATTACAACTCCTTTGGATGTTGTTGAGGAATCATCTCTACATATTGCTACTTCAGCACAACAGGCTGAGTTATACAGTCTTTTATGAGCTTATATTTTAGTCAAGAACAAAACTGCCAATATTTATAGTAATAGTATATATACTTTTGGAGTAGTTCATGATTTGGGGATAGTGTGGAAGCAACGTGTCCTCCTTACTTCCAGTGGAAATACAATTAAAAATGGTCCTTGTGTTCAGGAATTATTGGATGCAATACTTTAAATCACTGCTTTAGCTATCATTAAGATTCCAGGGCATTCTAAACTTGATTCTGTGGAAGCTAAGGGTAATCGCACCTTGCTGATATTTCTGCAAGGAATGCTACCCTTTAAGGGATCAACAGCAGTCAAACCTCTGTCATGGTCCAACGGGCTATTTCCCCAAATAATAATTTAGAAAAACTGGCTAAAGAAGCCCGATAATTGGCCTCAGAAAAAGAAAAACAAGATTGGGAATTCAACAATTGTTGGTCTGATAGAAAGAGGAAGCTCTGGTTTGGACCAAATAACAACCCAGTCTTACCAGACACTAAAATTCCCACTCTTCACTACTGTCCATGAATCAAACAATTAGTCTACTGACAAAATCGTAGCCTTCATGAGTCAATATGGTGGGGAAACATTAACAAAGCTGCATAAAGTGCCTGCCTCACTTGTCCCACTTGTCCGAAGTACAACCCAGGGAAAACTGCTTCCAGTCATTTTAAACTGCCTAATGGACCACTGAAGGTCTGGCAAATGTATTCAGACAACTTCCTCTGTTTCATGGATATAAATATGCTTTAGTCATGGTCTGTATGTTTCCACACTGGACTGAAGTCTTCCCTTGCAGATAGGCTACTGCCTCTTCCGTGGCTAAGGTCCTGTTGGTAAAGATTATTCCTACCTGGGTAACTCCTCTCAAGCTCCATAGATCAAGGAACCCATTGTACTGGCCAGGTGCTCTGACAAGTCTGCACTGTTTGGCTAGTTTTACAGCACTTTCATTGTGCCAAACATTCTCAATCCTTTGTTTTAGCCGAATGCAATAATGGCATTTCTAAGACTCATTTGGCATACTTTGTAGAGGCCCTCCAAATACTTTGGCCAAAATCATTGCTGTTGGTCCTTCTAAATCTCACATCCACCCTTTTGGAACTCATAATCTCTCACCCTTTGAGACAGAGGATACCCACTGCACTTGGCACCTGCTTCTTTTGACCCAAACGAATAAAAGAAGAGAGACTCCAATACTGCAAGGACCTAATTGCTTCTATTAAAAATAACCATGTTTTGGTACAGCAGTCTTATCACAGCGTGTCCTCAGGAGATGAAGGCCTTAAGCTTCATACCTTGCAACCTTGAGATTTTATCTATTGGAAAAACCCCTTCAACCTTGCTGGTTGAAGTACTGCTAACAAACCCTTGTGCCACCCAATTCTAAGAAACAGACTCTTGGATTCACGTGACACACCTAAAGAAAGCACCAAACCTTGACTAGACCTGCACATCAACTGGTAACCTAAAAGTAAAGATTTCCCAAACTGAAGCAAATGATATCTGATGAAACAGCTTTCCCAAGACTACCTGGATGTTTGTCACCAAATCTTTGATGATGACAGAATTCAGATGATTTCAAGTCTTTGATCTTGAGAACATATGAACTTCAGATAAAAAGTGCCTGAGAGTTCTCTCTCCTGCCCCTCATTGTTACCTGAATGTGACCTTAATAGGTTTCCAATCTGTGAACTTTCTCTCTGATGTGAGACACTACACCCAGGGAAGATCCTTCCCTTTTGAGGGACAGAAAACAGCTGAAACTAGAAAACCTGACACCTAATCAGTGAGGTTTCCAAGAAAGAACTTGATCAAAAGAAGAAAATGTAAAAAATTAAGAGACCTTGGGGCTTCCCTGGTGGTGCAGTGGTTGAGAGTCCGCCTGCTGATGCAGGGGACACAGGTTTGTGCCCTGGTCTGGGAAGATCCTACATGCCGTGGAGTGGCTGGGCCCGTGAGCCATGGCCGCTGAGCCTGCGTGTCCGGAGCCTGTGCACCGCAACAGTAAGAGGCCTGCGTACCGCAACAGTGAGAGGTCTGCGTACCGCAAAAAAAAAAAAAAAAAAAAAATTAAGAGACCTCAATTAGAGTTGGGAGACCAGAAGGGGGAGCTCTCATGCCCTACGATGACAGCAGAGTCCAAAATGGAAAAGAAAGACTTCTCTTTCCTGGCAGAGATTCAGCCAATGAAAAGCCATGAACTCTTTGTTTACTAGAGCTCTCCCAACTTTCTCTCCCTCCCAATAAAAGTGTTCTCTTTTTGTTGCCTTCTGGGGCCTTGCACATGGCTCACCAGGGTTGTTGGCCCAAAACTGTCATTCTCTGCCGATCCTGAATAAACCCATCTTTGCTGGAAAAATATCTGGCAGTCTATTTGTTTCAGGTCAAACATAGTTACCTGTGAAGTAACAGACTGTTCAATGCCCAATTAGAAGGCAACTTCTATTCCAAGACCAATATCAGATATGAAAATAGAATTTGGGGTGAGAATATTCTGCTTCATAGGAGAAGGCCGAAGTATTGATAGCTCTGCTTAAAATCCTGTAAATTTTCAGATAATTTCTCTTAGCTGTTTGCACTGAATCTTCACAGTCTTACAGAGTTTTCCCAATCGGAACTCATTACCTACAATGCTCTGAAATGTGTATTCAAAATACCTTGTTTCATGCTTAGTAGTTTTTATTTTCTTCCTTCCACAAGAACACATTTTCTAAAATTTTCTGCAACAAAAATGTATACTACTGTCTTTTGAAAATAGACTTATCAGTCATTTGAATTGACACTAGTCCTAAAAATTACACATCAAACAGACACATTTGCTTCCTCATGAAGGTCCACACATGAAAGTTAGAAATTATCATCTCTCTCCTGGGAGCATTCCAGTGGCTACATGGTGATAACTAACACAAGAACATTTCTGAACATAAGTGCTGAACACATGTAGGAAATCCATTTTAGGAGCAGTAAATAGAGAACAAATCACAGATTCTGGTGACCTCTGTATCTTCCATTATTTTATATTCCTAAACCTTATTCCATCTTACTTCCTAATTCCATGCTCCCTTTTAAACTATAAATTAATAGATCCTCAAAGTAGTTGGTCTGATCATAGTGTAAAAGTGATTTAGGTAAATTTTTCTTAGCTCTTCATTTTTAAATGTAATTTTAGCCACTCAAAGGAAACTTAGATATAAATGTAGATTATGTTTATATGATATAATCAAATGTGAGTTTATTTATTGGCTATAACTTGTTATTCAGGTAATTAGAGCTAGATAGGTAGATAGGTAGGGCCCCTGGCTCAAGGAACTTAACACTGTGAGCAGATCACACAAAATACTGAGTAAATCAGGAGGAGAGAGTAATCAGGTCTGGAAGATAGCAAGATCAGACAAGTGTGTACTCTGTTCTTTTAACCCTCTAGTTATTTCATTAGTATTTCAATAGTAGAGAGCTACTTCTCTCTACTATTTCATTAAAAAAAATACTCAAATGGTGATCTATGTTTAATATCAAATACATCTGATATATTAGCATCTAGCACATAGTCACTGGTTTAGCTTCCACCTGCCTGCCAGTAAATTAACTGTGATGATTATCATACATTCATTTACCATAATAATTATTAAATAAGCCCCTATTACGTTCCAAACATTGTTGTAAATTTTGTGATTCAGCAGGGAGCGATGCAGAGTATAACACACATTAAACCAGTAAACATATCATGCATAATATTTCATATACTGCTGTGCTATGAAGAAAATAATCAAGGTCAAAAAAATAGGAGTAAATGGAATGGGATGGGATTGTTTTGGAAGGGGATTTAGAGAAACTTCTCAAGAAAGAGACCTCTGAACAGAGACCAGCTGAATGAGGAGTGCCCCCTATGAAGATACAGCGAGGGAATTCCAGGAAGAAAACAACCAGCAAGCTTAGAGATACTGAGGCAGGAAGGGATCAGAATAGTTGGAGGAAAGAAAGAACAATGTGGCTGAACTGTAGTTGACAAGGAGGAGAATGGTACTGAATGATACTGTAGAAGCAGATAGCAGGTAGACTGCCAAAAATAAATAGGTTGATAAATAAACAAACAAACATAGGACTTTGGCTTTTTCTGTAGATGTGATTTAAAGCTACTGAGGGATTTTTAAAATGGAAGATACTGCTTTGAATTGCCCTGGGGGAAGGGTAAGGAACAAACACACGGCCTGACTGGCAATAGTGTTTGCAGGCTGACCAGTTAGGATGTTACATTAGTAACACAGATGAAGGACTACGATTCCTTGAAATCAGTGTTTGTTGTGGCGATAACAAGAAGCGTCTGGCTTCTGGATATGACGTGATCATAGATAACTGGTATACAGATAAGGGAGATAATGAGGAAAAGAGAACCTTAGATTACTCTGAAATTGTACCCTTAGATAGTATGTAATTGGTGATTGTATGGGTAGTAAGTCATCTGGATGCCAAATGGATATTTGGGCAAGCCCATTTGCTTTTGTCCTTGGTCACGAACCATTCTCAATGCTTCTTTTCTGTGCACTGAGTCAGGAGGGCTGACCCAGGAGGGAACCTGACATTTGAGGACAGCCTCCTTTGGGCTCACTTGCAACTAGAATTCTCACTGGGTTCAGTCAATTGGAGGAGGATTTAAATGATCTCCTAAATGCTATTGATTTATAAATATATTTTTCTAGGGAAAAAAGTTATTCTCCTTTTTGTGTCTATATATGAAATGTGCCTATCCAATAAATATCTAAACTCAAAATGTTCCATACTGAACATTCTCTGGAAATATGCTTGCCTTCTTGTTTCTCTCTTGAATCACACCACAATTCTGTAAATTCCTGAATCTAAAACCTATGAATACATCTGATTTTCTAACTACCAGCATATACTAGTTATTAAAATCATATTAATAAAATCCAAAAATATTTTTACTAAAATTTTCTTTAATTTTTCTCCTTTACTGTCTTTCATAGACATGTCATCTCTTCCTTTGGACTGTTCCTCTAGCCTTCTGTGCATAAATTTGTTCTCCAACTTACTAACTGAATGGCCCTACTAAAATTTAACTATTTTGATGTATGTCATCTATAAAATCTTCAATTGCTTCTCAATAGTCTGGGATAAAGTCTAACTGTCTTTTATTTACACATATAACTCATTATTTTTTGGTTTTGTTAACACTTCATGCTCAACCGTCATCATACACAAATCCCCATCCTTAGTGTACACACACATACACAGGCCACATTGGGATCCAGTAGAAATAGTTATATTCAATTTTAGGCATACACAGCATAGTCTGCATCTAACCCTTGCTTTGATCACCCTCTCTCTCTTGCATAGAATAACCTTTGAACCCACTTCTTTTCTTTTCTTTTTTTTTTTTGGCCACGCAGTGTGGCACGCGGGATCTTAGTTCCCGGACCAGGGATGGAACCCATGTCCTCCTGCATTAGAGGAATGGAGTCTTAACCACTGGACTGCAAGGGAAGTCCCAAACCCACTTCTTCTAAACAACTATAAATATAATTGGCTCGACTTGCTTCTTATGAAATGTTCTTTGTCCCAGTTAGAATTATCTCACTTATTCTTGATGCCTCAAAAGAATCCACATTTCTATATTTATACCTCTAGCATTTCCTTACAAATACTAGTTTTATTTCTATCTCCTCCAATTAAGCACAAAATAATAGTATCTTTCCCAATACTCTGGTTGTTAAATCTTAGGCTCATTACCTCAGCCAATCAGATGTTCCATTCTGAAACTGTGAAGTTTGATGAAGTAAAAAAAACAAATGGATAGTTAAATTATTCAGGGCTTTTGTTGTTACAAGTCCCCCAGAGATGGTAGTACTGACACTGCAGCAGCACGGGCTTATAGAGCACTAGCCTCAGCAGCTGGTCACAGTGATAACCTCAGGTGCAATACATTTCATCCACACTCCCCAAACCTAAAGTTTTTTCAGTTACCTCCTAGAATATCTGCTATATCATGCACCTTCAAATACTTACACATCTACTTTATATACATTCATGTATATTTTTAGTTAGTTTAGCTAAATTTTACTAGGAAAAAAAAAGAAAGAACCTTGACTGAACTGCCCTTATACTCTCAATACCAAATAATATGCTTACATCATTGAAGCTTAATTTATATTTGCAGACTGTATAAATGAATACGTTTCATCCTTAAAGATGAACAACATAACAAATGTTAACATTCATCAAGTGCTTATTTTGGGTGTAGCTCTTTACAACATGCTTTGCAGAAATGAATTTATTTACTCCTAACCCCATCCCTTGAGGTAGATGTTATTCTTTGCTTTACTGTGTAGGATACTGAGGTATAAGAGTTAGTTATATGGCTCAAAGTCATATCTCGTAAATAGGGAAGCTGGGATTTGTACTTGAACATCTGCCTCTGAAACCCACACCCATTCCATTGCCTCTTAAAGCAGGATAAGAGGTATATTTTCTTTGTTGTTTGTATTTGTTTGTGTATTGAGATCATTACTAGTTTAAGCAAAAATAAATGAGTACTCTTTGAATTTTTAATATTAGATTACATTTTTTCTACTGTCCTTTGCCCAAAATAAATGTGAAAAATAATACAGGTTTATCCAAATTCAGGAGAGAAGTGAAAACGATTTTAATGATCATCTTCTCAGCTGTTTGGTTTGCTTATTATCAGCATGGTCCATATGAATCAGTTGACACTAATAAGAACATCTAAGAGAAGAATATATGTTTTCAATTTAAAAGTCTAGAATCTATCAATCCCAGTTAAATGAGCATCATGTTTTGTAAATTTGAATGTGTTATACTAGAAATGTATAAATATTTAAACATATCTTCTTTATTATATATAAATATATACATATGATATGTACATATTTATGTGTGTGTGTATATATATATATATATA
Organism: Phocoena phocoena; assembly: GCF_963924675.1. Classification (NCBI taxonomy): domain Eukaryota; kingdom Metazoa; phylum Chordata; class Mammalia; order Artiodactyla; family Phocoenidae; genus Phocoena; species Phocoena phocoena. Next base: position 56,888,573 of record NC_089236.1, on the reverse strand, counting down.
TATCATTGTAAATGGATATATGTTTTACTTCCACGTAAATTTGGTTTTTAGATCCTGTGTCTTTATATAGACAAAGTCTAAGCCAAAATAAGAATTAGCTTGGCTTAGTAGATGCAGAATACTGATGAAGAGCTATCTTTTTGAATTTCTTCCTAAATGCTCTTATATTAAGCCTTAGAACTGCAGGAACAGAGAGTTCCACAGCCTTGGAAACATGACAAAGACATCCTCCCCTGAATTTTACATCATTTATTTCAGTTAACTACAAAATGTCAGAAATGAAAAGGACACCACCAGAAATTTTCTCAGTAAATTTTCACCTCAATTATGGCCATAAGAATATAGCACAAAAAAATTTAAACAGCACAAAACTAGAAGTAAAAAGAACAATTTCCGACAGACTTACTTTCAATTGTACCTATTAGAGAAAGGATTATCTTCTAAAAATCAATATTGTACAATCATAACTTTTCTCTTGACCTATAAAACGTTGAGGCTACTGAGTTTGTAATTCTGAGAAATAAAGCCCCAATATTTATCCTAGATGTTGTTGAGTACGCCCCAAGTATGAGCATGCAATGTTTATTCACATATTCACATCCGTTAATTCATTACAAAAATTTTTTTGAGGCAAAATTGTACCTTGAAGTCTGTGGCCTGCAAAAACTTCAATAATTATGCATATGGATATGTACATATATTACATAAAAAATACATAGTATAGAGTGTCAATGATCTACATTGAAGTTTCTGGTGATCACAGACATAAATCATTTCCTAAATGAACCATTAAGATATTTATTAATTCATGTGTATTAGATTCTAATAATTTTGAAATAATTTTTACTCACATGTGAAAGAGAAGGAATTTTGTTGGCTCAAAGGGAGAGGCAGGACTCAACTTGGTAGATTTCATGTTCTTGTTTTTTTTTTAAACCTACCAGGAGGAACTGAAAGCTGGGAAGGGAAGGAAGCGTTACTGCATGGGGAAAAATGTAGAGTAAGAACAGTAACAAAATTAATGTCTGAAATAATCTAACCTAAGTTCTTTATCATACTAGTAGTTATATAGAATGCAGTTGCTTTCTGAACACACTATTCTAATTCTCTGGATTCCTGTTCTGATTCGTTCTTTTGCTTTCCAGTCCTACTTCTTTTTATTATTATTATTATTATTATTTTTTTTTTTTTGCGGTACGCGGGCCTCTCACTGTTGTGGCCTCTCCCATTGCAGAGCACAGGCTCCGGACGCGCAGGCTCAGTGGCCATGGCTCACAGGCCCAGCCGCTACGCAGCATGTGGGATCCTCCCAGACCAGGGCACAAACCCGCGTCCCCTGCATCAGCAGGCGACTCTCAACCACTGCGCCACCAGGGAAGCCCCTCCAGGCCTACTCCTTAGCTTTTACTCTCAGACTTCATTTCCTTGTTCTCCTGGATTTGGCATCTGTTTTCTAGAAGCCAGATTTTCCACTACTTTAATTTAAAAAAAAAACAACAAAAAAACCAAACCTGAAGCCTTAAAGAATTCTCCAAGAGGCATCAGAGTATCATACTCATGTAAATCTCTTCAAATCTATAGATATTTATGTCATCCTCATACTTGACAGATATTCTGGCAGAAATATTTGAAGAAATGAAAACTCAGAGTCGCCCAAATTTAATTTTAAAAATATACAAAACATCAGCTTGAAAGGGCACCTATAATGTCAAACAGAATAAAGAAGAAAAAAGTCCAAATAGAAACTTGGTAGAGTCAGTTTCTAAACCATCAAGAAACAGTTCTGAAGACTTATAGAAATGAAAAGCAATTATTAAAAATTAAGAAATGGCCTTCTTCAGAGTAACACTGGATACATGAAATCAGTGGATTAATATTTATCATGTTTTGAAGTTAAAAACTTATTATTTTTGATATGGAATACTCACAATAAAATGAACACAAGCTGGGCCATAAAAATCCTCAAATTATTAAACAATGAACATCACTTATCTATATTATATTATCTAGGACATATTGCAAGTCACAAATAAGTGGAGATATCAAAAAATATCTTACTTCTAAAAACAGTTATAAATATTCCACAGACAAAAGTAAAAAAAGCTTAAAAGAGATTATGGATAACTGAGAACTAAATTACTGTAATAAAACATAGGAAATAGCTAGAGAGAAATATTTAACTTGGAAGTCATTTTTTCAGAAATAAGTTTGAAAACTACGATCTCAGTCTCTAACTCCAAAAGCTAAACTCCCAAAAGATTTAATTCCAAAATATTAATAGAATTCACCTTTCAAAATATGAAATAATAAAAAAGATAATGAAAGAAATAAAAAAATGGGGTAAATCCTAAAATTTTAAATGGTTTATCAAATATATATATATTACTTCTGAAATAGATTTTTATTGTTTAATCAAAATTATCATATTGATTCATTTAAAAATTTCTTTTGGAAAAATTCCTGAGCTAAAAAATTCCTGAGCTAAAATTTCTCATATAGCGTGACTGAATACACGGTAAATTTTACTCAGCAGCAAAATATCTTGGAATTTGTTTAGCTAACAAAATTTACAGTAATCTGAAAAACACTGACCCTTGTCTTATTTCAATAATTTAGCTATTACAATAAAATCTCTCTCTCTCTCCCTCTCTCTCTCTTCTACCCAGTCCAGGAAAACTCTGTCAAATCCTTAAAATGCAAACATAAAGCAAACACCAGACAAATGAGACTTGGTAAGCACTCTGTTTGAAACTAGGTTTTCCACTAGGTTCAAATCTAAATAATAATTTTCCTTGTAATTTTTCCATTTTATAAATCAAATATACTTCAGTGTCCAGTTTACTGTATAGAGTTCTTTTATATCTCAAATCACTTTGTATGGATAGTCTCACTAAGTTCTCCCCTTAAGAGAAACAAACACTAATGTATTACCAGAGTCTTCACCACATAAGTTAGTATATACTAGAAAAACTTTTTTGTCTCAAACTATTTCATCCACTAATCAGAATGCTGTCCAGATTATTTTGTTCTTAAATCCAAGACAAGCTATTTGCTATATTGCTAAGGAATAATAAAAAGGAGAAAATTCAACTTAACTTCAAAATAAATTCCCAGGAGAATAAGAGAAAATAAATATTAATTTCAAATTAGTAATACATATGTGAGAAATGAATTTGTTATACTGTAATATGAGCATATTTAGACATTTTTATGATGTCTATGTTGCTTTTATTTTCATATAGACATTTAAACCATTAGTTTTCATACTGACTGTAAAATTTCTAGGAAAGATATAGCTATGTTTGAATATACATTATATATAGAATATATAAAGTATATATAGATTCAGATATATTTATTTAAGCACAGACATATATCATATATGTGATATGCATGTGATATATATGTGAATATATATCTGTGCATATATATAATGCTTCCAGGATGAACCCAACGAAACTTAAAATATGGACTAAAGAAGGGCTTCCCTGGTGGCGCAGTGGTTGAGGGTTCGCCTGCCGATGCAGGGGACACGGATTCGTGCCCCGGTCCGGGAGGATCCCACATGCTGCGGAGCAGCTAGGCCTGTGAGCCATGGCCGCTGAGCCTGCACGTCCGGAGCCTGTGCTCCGCAATGGGAGAGGCCACAGCAGTGAGAGGCCCTCGTACCGCAAAAAAAAAAAAAAAAATTATGGACTAAAGATATTGTACTAGTACTTATTATTTACTGCATCACTAGCACTTCATCAATCATTCTGAGCAAAATCTGATTCACTTGTCATCCTTACTTGGCAATCAAAAATCTATCTCAGAAAAAATGTTTATCCATCACAGCTCCATTTCCACCAACATTAAAATGCGTATTTTTTCTAACTTAGTCACAAAAAGTTCCCAAGTTTTGACCTATAATGAAGATAAGGTTTTTGAGTTTAAGGATGACTTTGTCTTAGTTTAATTTAACCAATTTTTGGAAATAACCAGCCAACTACTTAATGGTTTTGAAATTCTTCATTTGCTTTAACTTGGTGTCAAGCCTCAGTTATTCAGGTCCCTTGAACTTCACCATCATGGCTCATATGGGGGTAGTGCAAGATTGCTCAAAATTTGATAGATTAGAACTATTTCTGTCTACCTCAAATATGTTTCTATGGTATATTTTCTTTGTGACGCCCCTAGTTGGCCTAGGGAACTAAATTCTATTTTTTTTTGATAGACATTATTTTCAAGTCTTCCATCAAGAAATGTCTACACTTAAAACCTATACTTCAGTTTACTGAGCCTATGCTTTCCTTCCTCCACTAGTTGAGAATAATCTTAACTCCAGCAAGAAGGCTTTAGGATGCCAAATTTTTTTCTTTTGAACTACAATTTTCTAAAATGGCAATGCCAATAGTTTTGTCATCAGTTACCACATACTGCCACGAGTCATTACAATCTAGGGATCGGTATAGAATTCAGAGAATAAAAATCTGGGTCTTAAACTTGGTTACACAACAAGGTCGGCAAGTTGTATAATGTCTATGTCCTCTTTTCTCCATTTGTTAGAAAAACTAATAAAATCCTATTTGAGATTGTTTTGAGCATTTTGTAGTACCTAATCCTATTTAAAATAGTATTTATTACATTATTATATATAAGTTCACTCACTGATATTAGTACTTGCCAAGATCTACTCTACCTACAAAAGTTTAACACCAAGTCAATGGTGTATTGTGACTCTAAAATATGCATAACAAAGCCAGTAAAACACAATTTTTATATGCACACCTATTAAAACATTAAGTCCTACAGACCTTGGGAATATTCTGCTATAGAAAGATTAATTTAGTTATAAGAATATTCTGCTATAGAAAGATTAATTTAGAAAAGTGATTTGTTTAGCACAATATAATTTAAAAAATAATCACCACAGCTTTTAAAAAGAGAATAAAGCAATTTTTCAATGGCATACTATTATTGAAACTATTTGAGGGTACATTGAGAAAAACAAATTCCAAAAATCACAAAGCTTCAAACAATGAATTAAGATGTACTTTCTCATTCCACTCAACACAGCTATGACATGAAATTTTCAAAGCTTTGGATATGAGTCACTGTCTACTAACATTCACTTGGAATTCTTTTATTGATTTTTTTTTTTTTTTTTGCTATGGCATGGTGCCCTGTGTCTGCTGGTGCTAACGTTTATCTAAGATCAGCATTTTTTCTATAGCATTCTGCTGTGTTTATTTGTTTGTTTTTTATTTCCTTGCTGCTGTAACACAATTGTCTATAATTTAATTTATTCATATTGTCTTCTTTAAACCACTATAGATTTAACTCTTCATTGTGCAAATAATATCATAGATTTCTTTTTAAAGTTTTTAGATTTTGTTATTACTTTTAATAGAAAATCATTTATGTTATCATCAACTTATTTGAAGACACATGAAGCTGAAGAATCCTGGATCTTGTTTTTCAACATAGTTTACTTTTCACTGGATTTTTATGATGCATTTATATATATATCTATAATAATAGTGTCAAATAAAAATTACAAAAATGCAATTTATTAAACCATTTTAATACTATAAAGAAAATATGGATAATAATCTGATAATAATAATCTTCTGATATATTTAGTAAAATATCTTTTTTTAACAGCATACTAATACCAACATTGGACATACTTAAATATTAATATTTAAGATAACATATAGTATGCCTGTAAATGCTAAAAAAGACAGTTGGCTACTTCTGTTTTTGCTATCTCTTTTTGCACTTTCCACTGTCATATATAAATATTTTTAAAATATAGAAAGAGGTCCAATAAAGGTTCCAAAAGAATTGTCACAAGATTAAGATTAATCATTAGAAACACTCATAACATATGTGATGGAACTATGCTTCCATACAGTACTGCAAAGATTTAAAGTGTCTTTCAGTTCTTATACTGCCTCTTCCCAAACATAACCCTCAACAGAAATGTAACTGCGTGGGGGGGGGGGCATTCTTTGTTACGAAAAGAAACAGATATTAAAATTTCATTAAATCAGTGCATGCAGTTTCTAAGTAATTCTAAGTCAACAGAATTTTGTAATAGTTTTTATCATATCTTCCCTCTAGATTAAATAATATAGTTGTGAGGTCTATTTTTCATACTCTACTCTGCCAAGACTGACAGAAACCTGACAAAGGGATTAGCGTAATACTACCTATTTTTTTATTTTAGAGGTTATTATTAAATTAATACTGTGATAAACGAGTGTTTAAAAAGTGCCTTTAAGGATCTGTACTGATGAAAGTGAATTCACTGTGATTATTGACAAAATCTGTTGAATTAATCTTAATTTCTCTTTGCATTCATCATCCCTTTACTCAGCTAGCAGATATTTATTACATACATTTAAGTGCACAGTGATACTACAGGCATTTAACAATTATTTGCTTATATGCAAATATTTTAAGAATAATATCCTGATTTTTCTTTAAGGTTGCATCCACATTTTCAATATTCTGAAAGAAAAATGATGTTTAGTTTAAAATTTTTCATCTTAAATATCTATATACCTACCAGCACTGCAGATCTCACCTGCATGTGAAAATAATCTATTACCAATGTAAGACAAAATTTCCTTACAAATTTTTGAATATATGAAGTTAAATCTCTTGGAATATTACTGATAGTAAAGCCTTGATAAAAGAAAAAAATACAACCATATATGTCTGCATAAGATGATATTCTATTCTGGTCCTCTCTCCTACAAATTTCAATATTCATTTTAGCCAATCCCAAAGCTATCATCAAGAATTAGTACAGAAACCTCCATCTTAGTTTTTCTCTTCAGAAAGGTGAGTCTTAAATATGAACCTCAATGCATTTCAAATAATTAAATATATGTAATTCAATCTTCCTTAATCTTTTCCTTCCCAGTAATTTCCCCAAAACTGAATTCTACAGTTCTTCAGTAAGATAAACACCATATATTCTTACATGAACTTTCTAGCAGCATTAGACAGCAGAAGGTGAAAAGCCTCACATTTATCATCAGATTCCAGGCTTCATCAAGCCAAACAGTTTATTAGACTTGAAATACAATTTAATGATCACATCTGCCATGACTTATTCTTCAGGATGGCCCTTGACCCTGTTCATCTTCATCTTTGCTGAATTTTACAGACAGTAAAACAATATCATCAATTTTCTACACATCAATTTTCTACAATTTTCTACACATCATATCTTGCCTGAAATAATTCTTAAAAACTTGTATATTTTTTCTCATCATTTAGGAATTTCTTCCAATGGAGGTGATCTATGATTTATATTGTCATAATAATTAATAACATTGAGTTAGGCACCAAATTAATGCTTAATAAATGGCTGAATGAATTTTTTTTAAAGTAAATCAATAGTTTTGACAAAGAGAACCCTTTAAGAATCATGTTAGGACTATAATAAAAAATAAAATAACCTATTAATTGGAGTGTATCACAGCCTAAAATGAGGACAGTAAAATATAAAGTTTACTCTTATGGACTGAATTGTGCCCCCCCTCAAATTCAAATGCTAAAGTTCTAATTCTTAGTACCTCAAATGTGAATGTACTTGGAGATGAAGCCTTTAAAGAGGAAATTAGGTTAAATGAAATCTTAAGGATGGAGCCCTACCAATAAGACTGGCTTTCTTATAAGTGGAAGAGACAATAGGGACACATATGCACAGAGAAAAGGCTGTATATGAACACAGCAAGAAAACTGCCATCTGTTAGTCAAGAAAAGAGGCCTCAGGAGAAACCAAACCTGCCAACACTTTAATCTTAGACTTTCAGATTCCACAACTGTGAGAAAATAAATTTCTGTTGTTTAAGTCATCCAGTCTGTGGTATTTCATTATGGGAACGCTAGCAAACACATACAACTGTCAAAACACAGTATCTTCTATGCAATTTGGCTTCTGTTAAAATGAATAATTATTATTTTTTAATGAAAAAATATAACAAAGTCTGTGTTATCTAATTACTATCACTTCATGTCATTTTAAAATATGACAAACATTTTCTAATTCCATATTAGAACTACTATAGTGCTTTCCTAATTAATGAAAAATCTCTTATTGCTCAATATTATGTTGTGTTATGGAGAAATTAATATAACATTTCTTTTATGAAATTGCTAAATGGAGAAATAAACTCATTTGAATTTAGGTTTTAAGAAATTACAAAATAAGGGAACTTTTAAATAAAAACTGAAGTAGGTACCATTTTAAATTTGAGAAGATACGATCTCAAAATATTAGCAAGGAAAAAACACATTAGCAGTTTTAACTACAATTTTTAAATTCAAATCTCAAAGGGCTCTCACAGTTCTAACTAATGCATATCTTAATAAAATTCATATCCCCTTAAGTGATCATATACCATTTTTCTTCCTTACTAAATTGTTAAATTGACAGTTACTTGCAGGCCATATAATGTCCATTTTAATTTTGTATTATAAGTTTCAGTTCTATTTTCTGAGTATCTGAAAATATTGATGGCCTCTTAAAATATGTATTTGTTATTTACAGGATTTTTTTTTCTATTTCAAATTTTCATGTTTAAAGAAATTGTGCTAATAAACATTGTCATCTGCAATCTTGTGAACAGGATATTGGACTAAGAGTCATTAGAGTTGATATCGAGGCCCACCACTTACACTTACTAGCTTTGTAGCTTGGTACAAGTCATTTAACATCTTTGAGATCATTTATTCATCTGTAAATTACCAGTATTCATCTGTAAACTATCCCCCAAAGGATACTTGGTTGCATTAGATATACTAGACAGGGGTTGGTAAACTCTATTATCCAAACAGAAATCATTTTAGAGCGATTAAAATATTTTGAATTATTTAAAATAAAAGTAGCTACAATAAGCATATTATGATTCTATTGATTTGATATTGATTTTTGCATCACTTATTATATTGCCGTTATATGTTCCAGGAAAAGAAATTCTTTCTTTGCCTAATGTACCCCAAATTAAAACAATTTAGCTGTTCAGAACAGTCACCATTTAAAAATGATAACAGCATGTCATCATGTGCACTATGGCTAGTCCTATACCAGTAGGTCCTTTATTATAACTTGAGTGATAGTAGCACAAACTCTTCATGAGGCTCTTTCTCCAAAAAGTGAGCTTCTTATTCTATTTCATGTGAGATATTAAAAGTTGCAAAGGAAAACAAAAAACAACACACCTTTAGACCCAAACTGACCTGCTAGATGACCAACTGATTGACTTACAAAGAGAAATGTGGAAAACCGTTTCCGTGACCCTTACTGAAGGTATAGAAGTGTGAAAACTGAGTAAATTGAACAACATCATTTTTTTCTTTCCATAGCATTTTGTTAAAAATCCTGTGAGGCTCCCCCGACCGAGTTTTATTGAGATATAATAGACTTATTAGTTTGAGGTGTACAACTCAATGATTTAATATATGTATATATTGTGAAATGATCACAGTAAGTCCAGTTACCACACATCACATTTTTTTTTTTAGATTCCACATATAAATAAGATCATACAGTATTTGTCTTTCTCTGTCTGACTGATTTCACTGAGTATAATGCCCTCAGTGTTCATTCATGTTGTCACAAATGGTAGGATTTCCTTCTTTTTTATAGATGAATAACGTTCCAGAGTGAGTGTGTGTGTGTGTGTGTGTGTGTGTATGTGTCACATATTCTTTATCCATTCATCCACTGATGGACATTTAGGTTGTTTCCGTGTCTTTTACTGCAAATAATGCTGCAGTGAACATGGAAGTGCAGAAATCTCTTTGATACAGTGATTTCATTTCCTTTGGATATCTACACTGAAGTGGAATTGCTGGATCATATGGAAGTTCTGTATTTAACTTTTTGAGGAACCTCCATACTGTTTTCCATTGTGGTTGCACCAATTTACATTCCTACCAACAGTGCACACCACATCCTCACCAACACTTATTATCTCTTGTCTTTTTGAAGACAGTCATTCTAACAGGTGTGAGAAGATACCTCATTGTGGTTTTGATTTGCATATTCTTGATGATTAGTAACATGGATCACCTTTTCGTGTACCTGTTGGCCATTTGTATGTATTCTTTGTAAAAGTTTCTACTCACTTCCTCTGCCAATTTTTTAATCAAATTTTTTTGCTGTTATTGAATTGTATGATTTCTTTATACATTTTGGATATTAATATCTTAGATACAGGAATTGCAAATATTTTCTCCCATTCCAGAGGTTGCTTTTTCATTCTGTTTATAGTTTTCTTTCCTGTGCAAAAACTTTTTAGTTTGATGTGGTCCCACTTCTTTATTTTTGCTTTTGTTGCCTTTACTTTTGGTTTCAAATCTAAAAAGAAAAAAAAACAAAACACTGCCAAGACCAATGTCAAGGAGCTTACTCACTATGTTTTCTTCTAGGGGGTTTATGTTTTTAAATATTACTTTCAAGTCTTTAATCCTTTTTTTTTTTAACATCTTTATTGGAGTATAATTGCTTTACATTGGTGTGTTAGTTTCTGCTTTATAACAAAGTGAATCAGCTATACATATACATATATCCCCATATATCCTCCCTCTTATGTCTCCCTCCCACCCTCCTTATCCCACCCCTCTAGGTGGTCACAAAGCATGGAGCTGATCTCCCTGTGTGAAGCAGCTGCTTCCCACTAGCCATCTACTTTACATTTGGTAGTATATATAAGTCCATGTTACTCTCTCACTTCGTCCCAGATTACCCTTCCCCCTCCCCATGTTCTCAAGTCCATTCTGTACATCTGCGTCTTTATTCCTGTCCTGCCCCTAGGTTCTTCAGAACCATTTTTTTGTTTTTTAGATTACATATATATGTGTTAGCATATGGTATTTGTTTTTCTCTTTCTGACTTACTTCACTCTGTATGACAGACTCTAGGTCCATCCACCTCACAACAAATAACTCTATTTCGTTTCTTTTTATGGCTGAGTAATATTCCATTGTATATATGTGCCACATCTTCTTTATCCATTCATCTGTCGATGGACACTTAGGTTGCTTCCATGTCCTGGCTATTGTAAATAGAGCTGCAATGAACATTTTGGTACATGACTCTTTTTGAATTATGGTTTTCTCAGGGTATATGCCCAGTAGTGGGATTGCTGGGTCATATGGTAGTTCTATTTTTAGTTTTTTAAGGAACCTCCATACAGTTCTCCATAGTGGCTGTATCAATTTACATTCCCACCAACAGTTCAAGAGGGTTCCCTTTTCTCCACACCCTCTCCAGCATTTATTGTTTGTAGATTTTGTGATGATGGACATTCTGACTGGTGTGAGGAGATACCTCATTGTAGTTTTGATTTGCATTTCTCTAATGATTAGTGATGTTGAGCATCCTTTCATGTGTTTGTTGGCAATCTGTATACTTTTTGGAGAAATGTCTATTTAGGTCTTCTGCCTTGGATTGGGTTGTTTGTTTTTTTGATACTGAGCTGCATGAGCTGCTTGTAAATGTTGGAGATTAATCCTTTGTCAGTTGCTTCTTTTGCAAATATTTTCTCCCATTTTGAGGGTTGTCTTTTCATCTTCTTTATGGTTTCCTTTGCTGTGCAAAAGCTTTTAACTTTCATTAGGTCCCATTTATTTTTGTTTTTATTTCCATTTCTCTAGAAGGTGGGTCAAAAAGGATCTTGCTGTGACTTATGTCATAGAGTGTTCTGCCTATGTTTCCCTCTAAGAGTTTTATAGTGTCTGGCCTTACATTTAGGCCTTTAATCCACTTTGAGTTTACTTTTGTATGGTGTTAGGAAGTGTTCTAATTTAATTCTTTTACATGTGGCTTTCCAGTTGTCCCAGCACCACTTACTGAGGCTGTCTTTCCTCCATTGTATATTCTTGCCTCCTTTATCAAAAATAAGGTGACCATATGTGTGTGGATTTATCTCTGGGCTTTCTATCCTGTTCCATTGATCTATACTTCTGTTTTTGTGGCTGTACCATACTGTCTTGATTACTGTAGCTTTGTAGTATAGTCTGAAGTCCAGGAGTCTGATTCCTCCAGCTCCGTTTTTCTTTCTCAAGATTGCTTTGGCTATTCAGGGTCTTTTGTGTTTCCCTAGTAGTCGTGAAATTTTTTGTTCTAGTTCTGTGAAAAATGCCATTGGTAGTTTGATAGGGATTGCACTGAATCTGTAGATTGCTTTGGGTAGTATAGTCACTTTCACAATGTTGATTCTTCCAATCCAAGAACATGGTATATCTCTCCATCTGTTTGCATCATCTTTAATTTCTTTCACAGTGTCTTATAGTTTTCTGCATACAGGTCTTTTGTCTCCTTAGGTAGGCTTATTCCTAGGTATTTTATTCTTTTTGTTGCAATGGTAAATGGGAGTGATTCCTTAATTTCTCTTTCAGATTTTTCATCATTAGTGTATAGGAATGCAAGAGATTTCTGTGCATTAATTTTGTATCCTGCTACTTTACCAAATTCATTGATTAGCTCTAGTAGTTTTCTGGTAGCATCTTTAGGATTCTCTATGTATAGTATCATGCCATCTGCAAACAGTGACCGTTTTACTTCTTTTTGGATTTGGATTCCTTTTATTTTTTTCTTCTCTGACAGCTGTGGCTAAAACTTCCAAAACTATGTTGAATAACAGTGGTGAGAGTGGGCAACCTTGTTTGCTCCTGATCTTAGTGGAAATGGTTTCAGTTTTTTACCTTTGAGAACGATGTTGGCTGTGGGTTTAATCCATTTTGATTGTTGTGTATGGCCTAAGAAAGGGATGCAGTTTCGTTCATTTGCATGTGGTTGTCCAGTTTTATCGGCATCATTTATTGAAAAGACTATCCTTCCCCATGGTATACTCTTAGCTCCTGTGTCATAAATTAATTGCCTATGTATGTGTGCATTTATTTTGGGGTTCATTCTTTTTAAGTAACATTGTCACTGTCCTCTAGATCTCTTCTTACCCCACCTAGATGGGGAAGGTGTAGGGATGTTGATTGTTAATTTTATGTATCAACTTGACTGGAGTAAGGGATATCCAGACAGCAGATAAAAAATTATTGCTAGAGTGTCTGTGAGGGTGTTTCTGGATGGGATTAGCATTTGGACAGATAGAATGAAGAAGCCTGCCCTCACCAGTGCAGGTGTGCCTCAGCCAATTCTCTGAGGGCCTTAACAGAACAAAAAGGCAAAAGAAGGGAAAATTTGCTCTCTGCTTGAGCTGGGACATCCATTTTCTGCTGCCCTCAGACTTCAGTGCTCCTGGGCCTTTGAACACAGGACAGGAGTTACATTATTGGTTTTGCTGGTTCTCAAGCCTTTGAGATTTGACTGGATTTATACTATCAGTTTTCCTGGCCATCCAGCTTCCAGATAGCATAACATAGCCTCCATAACTGTGAAACCTCATAATAAATCTCCTTCTATAGATCCATATTTATTTTATTGGTTCTGCTTCTCTGGACAACCCTAATACAGGTGCTTTCTTTTTACTGTCAACCAAATGAGAGGACTTTCAGGGGATCATTGGAAAACTTATGTGAGCCCTGCAATTTTAGTGGGTATTGCCATGAAATTCTACCGGCAAGAGGCTGACTTAAGTGACCTATGAAAGCTTAGAAGGTAAGACTGGAAATGTACCCTCACCTCTGTCTGGGCAAAATGAGGTATCCATAAAAGAATATAACTGAAGTTTCCTTAGACCGTATTAAAACATCAGACAAGAGAGCATTTGTAACCCTAGCAGAAGGTGGACCACTGGATGTCCAGAGTTGAATGGGAAATCATTAGCTCCCAGCTGGATGAGAGGTACTGCCCCTATCAAATTAGAGTTGGGAGATCTTAAAGAGAAACATTTGAGAAAACCACACAAGTGTTCTAAGGGATTAAGAAAAACTGAAATGCAATTCAGAAGGAATCATCACATATGTCCTTGCACAAAGACATTTGCTACACTTACATCTCTGTTCCCCTTCTTGTTCTATATCTGTATAGAACAGAAGCAGCCTCATGAAGGGAGGGGAGAAATACATAAAGTTAGAGAAAACAGACTGAAACCCTCTATCCAAGCCCAGTTTCTTTCCTCCTACGTCACTCTCCAGTGCAGTCTTTGCAGTCTGAACCTCAAGGAAAACTTTTGATTGGTTATGACAATGGAGTAGTTATTGTAATTGCTTAAATGAGCATGTGATTGGAGCTCAAATGCCTGGAAGTGGAGATTATGTAACTCCAACTGGTGGCAAGAAAAAACTGGTTCAGAGAGTAACTTTAGAACAAAATTATATTATGTATCAACTTGAGAGTCCCTTTAACAAATGTGTTATACTAGGCCATGGTGCTGTAAATTTTCTTTTTTTCTTACATGTTTTTATTTTGCTTTATTTGCTTTTTAGTTTGTTTGTCTTCTGGCTCCTGCACAGAATAAGGAAGCTGAACTAAAGTGACATAAGAATATCACTTATATGTGGGATCTAAAAAAAGAAAATGATACAAATGAACTTATTTACAAAACAGAAACAGACTCACAGACTTCGAAAACAAACTTATGTTTACTAAAGGTGAAAGGCTGGGGGGGGCAGGATAAATTAAGAGTTTGAGATTAACATACACACACTACATATATAAAATAGATAATCAACAAGAATCTATTGTATAGCACAGGGAACTCTATATTCTGTAATAAACTATATGGGAAAAGAATCTGAAAAAGAATGGATATATGTATATATATAACTGAATCACTTTGTTGTACATCTGAAACGAGCACAACATTGTAAGTCAACTATACTCCAATATAAAATAAAAATTATATTAAATTAAAAAGAGAGATAAGGAAGAAAAGTAAGTCAGCATGCAGTACATTTTGCCTCTCTGGGTGCAACCTTAAAATGGAAACTTTCAAATGTGGTAAAGTCTATCCTTTACATACTTTAAGAAGACCCTAGAGATTATTTGGAGAAACCGCTGCTGGTGGAGCTCGGAAAAAACGCAGACAAATACTTCTTGAGTTTTCCTTCTCATTTTTATAACTGCCTTTTATTGAAGTAAATATTACTATGAATTACAACACAATTAAATGCATCCATTTTAAGAATACACATCAATGAATTTTAACACACATATATAAACTCAAGTAACTATCACCACAATCAAGATACAGAATACAGCCATCTATTACTGTTGGTGGTTCTCTCTCCATCCATGGCACAATGAGCTTTGTGTCCCTATAAATGAGATTTGCCTCTTTAAGTGTTCCATATAAATGGAAAGATACAGTAAATACTCTTTTGTATTTGTGTTTTGTCACTTAGAACAATGATTTTGAGAATCTTTCTTGTAATTTCATGCATCAATAGATCATTCTTTGTATTGGTATTATTACATTATATGGATAGATCGAAAGTTTATCATTCACCTGTTGATATTTTCATTGCTTATAATTTTCAGCTATTATGAGAAAAATGACAATAAAATGTTTGTACAGATATTTGTCAGCATATATACTTTCATTTATCTTAGGTAAATATTCAAGACTCCAGTTACTAGGCTTATGGTCAGTATATGTTTAATTGTATAAGGAATTGCCAAAATACTTTTCAAAGTGGTCACACTGTTTTAGACTTCCACCAGCAATGTATGAGTTTAATTTATATGCTTACCAACACTTGGTTTTCTGCCTTTTTAAATTTCTCTATTCTAGCAGTGTGTGGTGGTATCTATTGATAATTGTGATTTTAATTTGCATTTCCCTAATGACTAATTATGGTAGGCAGCATTCCAGTGCTTACTTGCCATTAGCACATGTTCTTTGATGTACAGATTCTTTGCCCATTTTTGATTGGGTAGTTTGCCTTCTTATTATAGTTATGAGTCCTTATATATTTCAGATCCAAGTCATTTATCAGATATCAGTATTACAAATATTCTCTTCCAGTCTGCGCTTTCCATTTCATTTTTAATGGCATTTATGAAAATCAGAAATTTTTAGTTATTTGAAGTCCAATTTATCATTTTTTTTTCCAATTGCCCATGTGTTTTGCCTGTCTCAGGATCACAAAGATTTTCTTCTATCTTTCAATCCAGAAGTATCATAGATTTAGCTTTCACGTTTCAGGTTCCATAAATCATTTAAATTTAATTTTCATTCATATTGTGAGGTAGCCAAGTTTTTTTTTCTCCCATGTGGATATCAAGTTGCTTCATCAGCAAGACTGAAAAAACTAGCCACTCCTCCCACTGAATTACCACGGCAAAAGGGTTGAATATCACTGATACATGATGAGTCCATCTGTGGACTCTAATTTATCCTACTGATCTACATGTATATCCTCAAACCATATCACAGCATCTTAACTACTGTAGATTTATGTTTTAATCACATAGTGTACATCCTCCAAATGTGTTCTTCGTTTTCCAAATTGTTTTAGCTATTCCAAGTCCTTTGCAACTGCATATTTATTTTAGAATCAGATTGTATAATTCTACAAAATAAAAGCCTGATGGGGTTTTAACTAGAATTATGTTGAATTCATTCAGCAATGTGGTGTGAATTAACATCTTAATAGTATCAAATCAGCCAACTCATGAATAACATCTTTCCATATATTAATTTAGGACTTTTAAATGTCTCAAAGCCATGTTTTGCAGTTACCAGTGCAGAGGTCATGCACATATTTTGTTAAAACTTATCCCTAAATATTTCATACTTTGGGGTGATAATTTGAATGGTATATTTTATTTTGATTCCATTTCCCAATTGTTTCCAACTGTTATTTTCTAGTATATAGTAATACAAATAATTTATAAATGACTACTCTAATCTCAGTTATTATTTTTATTATTTTTTGTATATTATTCAGGATTTTCTTCATATACAATAATGCCACATGCAAGCAAAGAGATGTTTACTTCTTAGTTTTTTGTTCGGTGTATGTTTTACATCTTTGATTGCCTTGTTGGTCTAGGGAGAATCTCTAATACCATGTTAAATAAAAAAGGTGAGAGTGCATCCTTGCCTTATATACAGTTTTTTCCATTTTCCCTCCCTCTCTCCTCCCTTCGTTTCCCCCACCTCCTTTCTTTTTTTCTTTCATCCTCCCTTTATGTATGTATTCTCCCTTCTTTTCTCTAACCCTCTCCCCCTTTCTCTCTTTCTCTTCCTCTCTTTTTTTTGTGATATTCATTGTTGGATTGAGAAAGATTCCTTTATTGCTCACTGTTTGAGCATTTTCATCATGAATAAGATAAATTTATTTAAATGCTTCCCTGGTAATCTGTTTAGTAGTGAATTACGTTGAGAGTTTTGAATGCTGAAACAGTGATCCATTATTGGAATAAATCCCACATGATCATGATGTCTTAAAATATACTTTAATATGTTTCATTTAAATTATCTTTTATATATGCACATGCATTTGGATTCCCTTTGTTAATGTGTGGGTACGTATATATATGTACATATTTTTTTTTTTTCATTTTTGAGTCTAGGTTCACATGGCATAGAGTGGTATATAGTTCTGTTTTTTCCACAATGCTCTTATCTGATTTGGTTATCAGGATAATGCTGACCTTATAAAATAAGTGGTAATGCCTTCTTCTCTCTTTTATTTCTAGAAGAGTTTGTGTAGGATTGATATTATTTTTCCCTAATTTTTGAAAGGGCTTATCAGAGAAGCCATTTGAGTCAGGAGTTTTCTTGTTGGGGAGGGTTTCAAATATAAATTTATTTTCCTTAGTACATATAGTCTACTGAGATATCTTATTTTTTTAAGTAAGTTTTAGCATATTTCAAAGAAACTGTATTTCATCTCTGAGTTGAATGTATGGCATAAAATTGTTCATTTTCTTCTCCTAAAATATCTGTGGATCCCTAATAATGTATCCATCTTTATTCTTGACACTGGATATTTGCATATTAACTTTTATTGCATAATCAATCTAGGTAGATGTTCATCAATTTTATAGAATTTTTAATAAAACAGATTTATGATTCATTGATTTCATCTTTTGCTTATTTTCTACTTTACTGCTTGCTCTTTTTATCTTATTATATCCTTCTCCTACATGTTTTGGATTTAATTTGCAGTCTTTACTAGCATCTTTGGATAGAAACTTAGATCATACATTTTAGACCTTACTATTTTCCAATATAAGCCTTTAAAACTATACATTTCCCTCCAAGCATTGTTTTAGCTCTATCTTCCAAATTTTGGTAAGATATATTTTTAATTTTTAAAATTTCCCATTTTAATAATTTTTTACATCTGAGGGATATTTAACAGTGTATTTTTAAAATCCAATTCTACTGTGGTCAAAGAACATGATTTATAGGATTTCATCCCTCAAATCTATTCAGACATATTTGAATGTTTCAAATGAACTTGAGAAAACTGATTTTCTACTGTTTTGGAGTGGTTACATCATTTCAATTACCTTAAAGTCTTTTATATTTTCAAAGATGTTTTGTCTTCTTATACTAACAATTACTGAGAGATTCCTGTTGAAATTCATTTCTACTTCATTTTCTGTTGGTTCTTGCTTCACATATTTTGAAGCTGTATTGATAGATGCATATACATTTACGACTTTTAAAATCTTCTTCAAGAACTGACCCTTTTGTAATTATGAAATATCCCTTTATCTCTGGTAACAGTTTTTTTTTGTTTTTTTTTCCTGGCTTTGTTGGGTCTTCATTGCTGCGCGTGGGCTTTCTCTAGTTGTGGCGAGTGGGGGCTACTCTTCATTGCAGTGCGTGGGCTTCTCATTGCAGTGGCTTCCCTTGTTGTGGAGCACAGGCTCTAGGTACGTGGGCTCAGTAGTTGCAGCATGCAGGCTCAGTAGTTGTGGCTCGTGGGCTCTAGAGCGCAGGCTCAGTAGTTGTGGCACACGGGCTTAGTTGCTCCATGGCATATGGGATGTTCCCAGACCAGGGATCGAACCCATGTCTCCTGCATTGACAGGTGGATTCTTAACCACTGCACCACCAGGGAAGCCCTCTGGTAACAGTTCTTTTCCTATAGTTTAGTTTTATTTTTGTAATACTGCCAATTGGGAATTTATCTGATAAGTGTTTGCATGAATTATTTTTCCATCCTTTTCTTTTAAGTTGTATATATATATATACACATATGTACTTAAGATGTACTTCTTGTATGCAGCATATTGTTGACAATATATGCCTTTTAATTGGTGCATTTGGACAATGTGCTTATAATTGAATTATCTATGTATTTGGGTTTAAACATGCCATCTTGGTAATTGTTTTCTATTTATCAATTTGTTCTTTGTACTTTTTGTATTTTTTCTCTGCTTTGTATTGGGTTAAATATGTTTACCGGCTAAGCCTGCTTGTGTGTGTGCATGTGGGTCTGTGTGTGTGCATGGGCAGGTGTGCATGTGTGTGTGAGTGATTGCTTAAGATTTACAATATGCATCTTTACATAGTCTGTCTTTAAATAATATTATACCTTCTAATAGTAAATATAAAACTCATGTCAAGGCACACAAGCATTTCTCCCCTTTCAACAACTGTGATATATCAATATAGATAATCAATATAGAAAAATGTTTTACAGGGGTTTAACATATTGATTATATTTTCCCAACTATTGAAAACCATAGTTTTGTCCTATATTGTATTGTTTGCTTTTTGCTACTGTTGCTGTTAGTAAAAGTTGGAACTTTTTTTCACAGTTCAAACGTAAATTTATCAGTCTTTTTAGGAACTGGTAAATGCAGCTATTCAAAAATTAATTTACATCAACTAAAAAAGAAGTCAAAATCATCAAGTAAAAGTCATTACAGAAGTCAAATATATATGTATACACACACACACACACACACACACATATTTGTCTTTTTTATTTCTCCTGATTTTTGGACCTTATATAGCATTACTTTCCCCTTAAATTTTTAGAAGGTAATGAACATGTACCATATAACATAAGTGTATTTGAGTTCTCTTCTCCAGGTCCTTACCTTTAATACTAAATGGTAAAATAATTAATAAATAAATTTGAATAATGTTGACAAGTAGTCATGAACTTTTAAAAATCTATTCATTAACTTATTTCATCAGTCACGCCTAGATAAAAACAATTTTCTCACCCTCAAGGGTTTTGACTCAATCTGCTTGTGGACATTGGTTTGTTCAACATACCAATATGCTTTAAATTTGCATGTAATATGCATCTCAGAGGACACAAATTTATTTTAGATGTATTTACTGTATTATAGATGAACATTTTTTCTAAGATATTTTTATGATAGTGCTAAGTTACTAAACATTTATTTAAACAAAAACAGTAAGATATCACAACTGAATAGAAGTGATATGCCAGTGTCGCTATTAATTTAAAATAAAAAGTAAAATTATTTATGAAATACAAAATATATCATTTGCCCAATAATGCAAATTAAAGGTTCTATATGAAACATATTATACACCAATTAAGATTATAAAAGTCTTGGTCATTTAGTGTACTTATAGAGTGATTATGTTAATAAAATGTTATAATAAATTGAACAAACATAAATTAGATAAATTAGTAGTTGATATTATTGTGAGAACACTAAATAACAGAGCTATATGAAAAACAAATATTGTAAAAATTGTATAATTAATTTTTGAATCCTTGACAATGAATACTTAGAAAATTCTAATTAGGAAAGAAAATTAACCAGGCTATGTTTTGGTAAAATTGGGTTCCCTGGTAAAGTAAAATTTATACTATATAACACTTGAACTGTGTAATCAAAAAATTAAAATATTACTTTTAAAATAAGTCCTCTGATGAATTAGTCAAACCCATAGTCTTGTAAAATTTCATCTAAATTTCAAATATGAAGTTAGCAAATTTACAGATTGTTATTTTTTACTAATCTGAAATTCAACACCTTATCTTATATACTATATAACATTTTTTACATGTATATAATTATAGGAGAAGAATATTAAGAAGAAATTAGATACTGTAAAATCCTTAAGAGGATTTTGTTTAATTCTACCTCATCTTCTAAAAGAAGTCTAATAGTTTCTTCTAACTTGATTTTGGCATTCATCAAAAGAAGTTATTTAATGCTAAAATAAGAAGATACAATTCTATTTCATGAGTGCTTTTGTGTAACAGTCAATGTATACCTCAGTGCCATCCAAAAATGACAATGCATTTTGTTTTCTACCTAGTCTTTTTTAGGGGGGCATGGAACATTGATTTTATGGAATTGGGTATTTATTTCTAACTATGTAGTAAAAAGAATTGACAATTTAAATTAATATTTCTTTGATAACTAATTTTAAAATAACCTCCTTGATACAGACATGCAATACTCTTCAAATTTTATATTTCTAAATGAACAGTTGGCTTTATTGCAATGAAATGATTAAATTTCATCATAAAATTTGGTATCTTTTGGTTCAAACTATATTTGTGTCTTGAGGATGGTAGGTATTCAACATACATTTACTACTGTTATTTATTAATCCTCTGTGACAGTATGTCGGGTCAAAGTCAAAATTATATTGCAGAATTAAGTGAAAAGACACAGTTTATATAGATGTTAAAAAAAGACTCAGTTTAATGTTTATAAATGATAAACCACTTATACTGATTATAGTTTCATGTGGTGAAAAAGAAGCCATCTGGATTAAAAACTATTTAGATCATGTAACACAACCTTTCCTCTAGTTGGCCAAAAGGGTTATATTTCTAGAGCAATGTAATGACATCTTAAAATAATGTGACTACTTATTGAGAAAATTAGCACTTTTAAATTAGATCTCAGATTTTGAAACCAGACCTTCTGAGTTCAAATTCTAGTTCTACCAGCTGCTAATTTTGTGACCACAGGTGTGTAATTTAACTTCACCATACTACAGGCTCCTCATTTGTAAAATAAAAGTAAACTAACATACAAGATTGCTGTAAAAATTAAATGCATTAATGTTAAACTACTGTGACAATACGTGAAACATATTAATTGCTAACTTGTTTTTAATTTTTTTTCAAATTAACATATATGCATAAACTCTTTTTAAATGATATACTGAACAAAATAATTATTTTTATTGATTAATCAGTGTTCTACTCATGTGAACAATACTAAATTAGACTTTTATATGAAAAATGTTTATATATTTGATATTCAAATATATAAAATTCATGAAGATATGAAAAATAATGTATTAAGTCTTTATATAAAATGATAAAATATGTATTTTCAAAGCTGAGATTCAGAATTTTGAATTTTAGATATATAGGTTTAAGTATGAAAATGTAAGGCAGAAGAAAAAGAAAGAAAAAAGAGAGAAAGAAGGAAGGGAGGGAGGGAGGGGAAGGGAAGGAAAGGGGAGGGGGAGGGGGAGGGGAGGGGGAGAGAGGAAAAAAGTAAAGGAAGGAAGAAAGAAAAAAGTAAAGGAAGGAAGGAAGAAAACTAAATGATGACTTAACAGTAAACCAGAGAAAAAACACTCCATGTATCTAATGTTTGGGGTTTAAATTATCCCTACAATAAGACTTTTGCTACAGTATTCTTTCTGATGTAATATACTCTTTCAAACTTAATTTTTAAAATAAAAGCTTTGCACAAAGATTAAATATTTATTTTAAAGTCTATATTATCTGATATTAGTATAGCCATTCCAGCTTTCTTAGGTTTCTGCTTGCAATGACATCTTTTTATATCCTTTTACTTTCAACCTAATTGTATATTTGGATTTAAAGTGTGTCTCCTATAGACAGCCTATATATGGATCCTGTTTGTTTTCTATTCAGCCTGAAAATCTGCCTTAATTAGATTGTTTAATCCATTCAGAACTTAATGATATTAACTGATATAGCTGGATTTGTCTGCCATACATTATGGCAGTTATTATTTTATATAATTGTATATCACTGACAAAAGTTTATACAGAAAATCGAGAGTAAGTACATATTTATAGAGGTTGTTGTATTAACCTGCTAATATATCATTTTGGTTCTTTTCATTTATACCTATGGATTTGACTTATCATATGATATCATTTCCTTACTCCAATATAGCTTTGCTTCTAGTTACCTCCTTTAAGTTCTTATTGTAAAATATATTACATTTCTATGTACTATGGATCCATATAATTATATACAAATTGTTGCACACGATTCTTTTTAAAAATCAGCTAAGAGAAGAAAGGAGAAACATTATGCATTTGTTTGTCTTTTGTGTTACATAATTACCTTCACTGGTGTTCACTGTTTGCTGTGGATTTGAATTTCCCTCTCTGGGTTTATTGCTTTCAGCCTGAAAAGTTTCCTTTAATATTTTTAAGGTGCCTCTGGGACTTGCTAATTTTGCTGTTGTTTACCTGTTCATTTGTTTAGTGAACTGGCTGATCTCTTTTTGTGGCACCTGTTCCCTCTGCCTTGTAAATCAGGGGTCCCCAACTCCTGGGCCGTGGACCAGTACCAGCCCATGGCCTGTTAGGAACCCAGCCACACAGCAGGAGGTAAGCGGTGGGTGAGAGAGCGAAACTGATAGCTGATTGTTATAGTTTCTATCAATGCCCTGGAGCATAAATTAATACACAGTGATCCAACTTCACTTGGGTTCCTTTGCAGAGGTAGTTTCTGAGGCTATCTTGAAAGTTTTTTTGTTTCTCCTGGTTCCAGGAGGCTGTCTTTTTACCTTGTTGTCTGTGGTAAACTAGCTGATCTAAAGCTTAGCTCATTCTCATGAAGATATTAACCTTTTCCTTGGTTGCTTACCATTAAAAGCTCTCTTGTTTTTGAAGGGGCCCTAGCCTAAATCTTGCCTACGTGCTCTTCAAAATAAAATCAGTTCTTTTGGGGAGAACTCTGGTGACCTCTGTTCTTATGGCCTAAACCTTTCACTGGGGAAAAAATCTGAGCTCTGAAGATGGGGTTGGGAACACTTGCTTGCTTCTCTTATAATGACATGCCTAGGATATAAATGGATGCTAGAAATAGCCTCTGGTCTTCTCAGCTTGACTCTCCCTGTGTAGTACCTCCAACCTGTAAGCCCAACTGAGGGTAGCTGAAGTACTTTGAGTCTTCCTCCCCTGAATGAGGTACAGTGGCAGGTTTTTGCACTGGGGCAAGGTTTTCCTGGGGTTTGCTTAAGCAACAAGAAGCTAGGGTTGTGAGAAAATGCTGGTGACACCACACTTCTGGAGAGATTCCATAGCTCTTAACTAAGATCTGGATGGAGAGACCTCCCATTTTGGTGACAGCTGCCCAGAATGGAACAGGGGTTCAGCATGGAGGCTGGGAACAGACCATGGCTCAAGTTATACAGTCTCTCTTTTTCTCTTCCTGATATTTAGTAGATTTTCTTTTTTTTTTTTTTTCAATCAAAATTATTTATTTATTTACTTACTTACTTACTTATTGCCGCCTCAAGCAGCTTGCGGGATCTTAGTTCCCTGACCAGGGACTGAACCTGTGCCCATGGCAGTGAAAGCATTCAGTCCTATCCACGGGACCACCAGGAAATTCCCTAGATTTTCTTGAATAAATATTTGTTCATTTGCTTTATATCTTTAGGATAATTCCCAGTGATTTTAATTTCTTTAATATAACTTTCCTCAGTTATATTTGTTCTACTGGGAATTGGTTTCACAGATCTCCTCCTATCACTATTCAGGAAATGGAATCTGTGTGTGTATGTATTTAATGTCAGTCATCACACAAAACTGTAACATGAAACATAAAGGCCTGTAAAGAAGTATAGATAATTATAAAGAAATTGGAGGGGGGCTTCGCTGGTGGCGCAGTGGTTGAGAGTCCGCCTGCCGATGCAGGGGACGCGGGTTCGTGCCCCAGTCTCGGAGGGTCCCGCGTGCCGCGGAGCGGCTGGGCCTGCGTGTCCGGAGCCTGTGCTCTGCGGCCTTAGAGGCCACGGCAATGAGATGCCCGCGTACCGCAAAAAAAAAAAAAAAAAAAAAAGAAAGAAATTGGAGGGGTTGGGAGTGGGCAAAATAGGTGAAAGGAGTCAACTGTATGGTAATACATGGAAACTAGACTTGGTGGTGGTGATTACTTTGTAGTGTATACAGATGCTGAATTATAATCCTGAAAACTGGAAACTTACATAGTAAAAAATAAAAACTAAAGTTAAAACTAAAACAAAACTTCTCTGTGACCTACAAGATACATCACCTGCATAAATGACAGCACAATTCTGAAAATTATTTTTGTGATTCACAATGGCAGTAAAAGGACTGATATGTTCTTTTAAGGTTTTATTCTCTCCATTTTTCCCTTTACTTATACTACAGACAGCATTTAAAATCTTGTTGCCATAGTTACTGATATTAAAGCACATACAAGAGAATCAAACCTGAAACTCTAAGAAAATATACTTGAAATAAAAGAAAAATCACTACAGTGCAACATACTTATATATAATAATTTCCCACCTGACATTGTATTATTTTTCTTCCCTTAGAAGATATAATGATTGAACTATATAGTGCCCCCAAAAGGTTGCAGGATTTAAAGAACTTTAAAATGTTTCCTTAAAAGAGTCATTTTTAGAAACCAAAAATGGCATGATATTTACAAATACATTGTGTATAAATAAGTGATAATGACATGAGAAATACATTGCATGGTAATGAAAAGTTTATCCCAGACACAAATTATAACATATCCTTTTCTCATTAACATGTTAATTTCTCATTAATATGACTATGTCTGTTGGCAATCATTTTTTATCAACTCAATGGCATACAATTGACATTTAGTTCAAGAAGAGTGAAATACAATATATAAACAGCATTTTAAAAGCTAGATTACTGTATGTGACTCCGCACAGTGTGGTAGCCCATTCCATAAGGTCATTTTGAACTGAATGAAAAGGTAATAGCTGACCTGATATGGGATTTGATGCTATTCTTAACAGTGTGATGCCTCTTATTATATTGCAACAGATGCATCATTTAAAAGGTTTTAAATCGCTTTATTTCTCTTTTTTTGTCAAAAGAGCATACAGGGTAAAAATAGCTTTTTCAAAACAACTTGAGCACTTTTTTTTTTTCAAAACCAATTCCACACCGATAAATCACAGAAAACATAAAGGCTCTGCAGTTGAAATCAGCCCGCTCAAGTTCCTTCATCTGAATTCTATACATTAAATGTGAAAAGCTTGAATTTATCGTATTTTCCATACACTGGGATTCACCAATATATTTATAGATAGAAATATATAGATTGCATACTTAGATATACAGATATAGATACATAGATATATGCATAGATATAGATATCACACACCAACACACAAACACACACACACACACACACACACACACACACACACATATATATATAAATTTAGGAGGCCAGACAGAATAACTTCTTTATCTTTGAATCTTACTCCTCTTTTGTTCCTGTTATACATAATATTTATTAGGTAGCTTATATAAGTATTAACTGATTAATTTGTCAAAGGAATTTGGAAATTTGAGCAAGTTAACATGCTTAATATTAGGATCAAAAATTAATAATTGAAGAAAAAAGAAAAGTACTTTAAATTTTCAAATTATCTGGAACATGCATTGACTTATTTTTTGACAATGCTCAATTTTAAATCTCCTATCCTGCCTGCTCTTCTAAATTCCTGTCTCATATATTCAATTATTCACTTACTATGAGCTTCTTTGTTCCCAATAGAAATACAAAGGCAGAGTCCTTAAATCAATTCATGGGACCCTGCTGATTTTCTCCTGCCCATTCCCCCCCCCCCACACATACCTGAAAAACCGTCCAAATCTCATCCAAGAGTACTCTCCACTTAGATATTTGTACCTACAATCTGAGAGTGACTTTCTGTGTGTGTGTGCCTGTCTCTCTCCCTCCTCAAAATCAATCACCGTTTGATTCCACTCCTGAAATATTGATCACATCTCTCTGTTATTCATCTACAGCGCCATGACATTAGTGACAGTCACCATTCTCTTCAGCTTAAACCTCGGCCACTATGGAAAACAATATGAAGAGTCCTCAAAAAATTAAAAATAGAGCTACCATATGATCCAGCAATTTTACTTCTAGGTATATACCCAAAGGAAATAAAAACAGGGTATTGAAGAAATATATGCATTCCCATGTTTACTGCAGTATTATTATTACTCACAATATGGGAAAACCTAAGTGTCCATCAATGGATAAATGGATAAAAAAGATGTTGTATATATACATACAGTGAAATAGTATTCATCAGAAAAAAGGACATCTTGCCATTTGTGACAGCATGGATGGAACTTGAGGACAGATACTATGCTAAGTGAGATAAGCCAGAGATAGACAAATACTGTATGATATGACTTATGTGTGAATTAAAAAAAAAAAAAAACTGAACTCTAAAAACAGAATAAAATGGTGGTTACCAGGTGGGGAAATAAGAGAGATGTTGTTTAAGGGTACAAACTTGCAACTAGTAGATACATAAGTCCTGGCGATCTAATGCACAGTATAGTGATTATAGATAACAATATTATAAAAATTAAACTTGATAAGAAACTAGGTCTTAATCATTCCCACCACAAAAAACAAATGACAATTATGTGACCTGATAGAGGTGCTATTTAACACACTACAATGGCAATCATATATAAATGTATCAAATCAACATGTTGTACAACTTAAACTTACACAATGTTATATATCAAATATATTTCAATAAAAGACAACAAAAAAATCCCTGCAGTACCCTGTTAACTCATCTGCTCTGTCCTCTTTTGCAGCCCTTCATTTGGTTCATCACTAAGTATCAGAGAAGTATTTTAAAATATGATTTGGATAAGGGAGATTTCCTGCTTAAAACTACAATGCCTTCTCTAGACTACAAAACCTTGCAGCAACTAGCTGTGACTTCATCTCTAAATTTACTTCACCCTTTTCACAGTCAGCTACTATCTTTTCCTAACAAATATGACATAGGTTTATTCACATTCTCAGAATTTCAAGTCCTCCTCTGTCAGGCATGCTTTCTCCTTCTTTTCATGGGTTAATTTCTCCTCATCTTAGCTCCTTAAATTTGCTTTCCTAGGAAGTCTTCCATAAACCTCACACTAGGTAAGTCTCCTTGTTATAGCTATAATCTAATGGCACAAATTTAAATATAAATCCTTCTTTCCAAATTTTAAAGTATATCTCTTTTATGAGATCCCCAGCTTCCTGAAGCCAAAGACTGTTAATCACTTAATTCCCAGCACCCAAGCTGACTAGCTAGTAATGAGTAAATACTCAATAGTGTTTGTGGAATAAATGAGTCAATCAACCAATCAACAGTAGATTAGTGGGGAGCACAAGTGAGATTATAAATGAAATAAAAATTTTACAAAATGGGAACATATACAGAGTTCTTCCAGGAACCTCCATTATAATTACCATTATTTAAAACTGGATCTTCACTCTGTACTATTTTTCTGAGAGCACTAATGCCGAATACTGGCAACAGAGAATACAAAGCTCTTTTGTTTGATTTCATGAGACACAGATGAACAGATATTAGAACAAACATCTTAAAGCAAGGCATATAACTACCTTTCCAA
The DNA here is from genome assembly GCF_963924675.1 of Phocoena phocoena. NCBI lineage: Eukaryota > Metazoa > Chordata > Mammalia > Artiodactyla > Phocoenidae > Phocoena > Phocoena phocoena. The sequence continues at coordinate 56,860,026 of NC_089236.1, read as the reverse complement.
CCAGAATCAGTTTCATTGCTATCTGATTCTGAGGAACCTCTGGAGGGTCTGAGATAAAGAAATATTAAGTGGTGTTGACAACTTAATTGGAATTTCAAACAGAGCAAATCAATTCAGTGAGCATTTTATTGAACACCTAGATAGGCAAAGCCCTGTGATAGTATGTGTGGAGGCACAAAGGTGAATAAAGCACACATACTGCTGATTGTCTAGGTGGCTACAGCAGGGTCCTCTGAGTCCATCAACACTTCTCATTATGGCTCTTTTTGGCTATACACTGATTCTCTCAGAACTTCCTCCATCACTGGTATACTTGACCATGTCATTTTAAGTATTCTGATGAGGGGTGATTATGGAATAATAGAAGGACTACAGCATGGACGCAGAGTCTTTTTAGATCTAGGGTTCACATAGGCAATGTTTGCGATTTCTGAATTGAATTTTCTCAATGTGTAAAGTGAAGAATTAATATTACTTATCTTTAAGATTACACATTGACATATCCAAAGCTTTTCTGATGTTGATAGTGAGTATTAAGCCACATAAGACCTCTAACTATTTAATCCTTTGACAATATTGTTCCTAAAATTGTGACAGCTGAGGGAAGGAAAGCAGAGTACTTTGCAGTGGGCTCTTCTAATCCAGATCCTATGGGTTTGCAACAAACTTGAAATGGTGTGGACACTGGAACTGTGTGAAGATCAGATATGGCCTCATAAATAACAGTAAAGGAGACTGTATTTTTATTTTGGGAGACATAACCCTCATCTTCTTACTTTTCATATTTCATTTCTTTAGGCTCCTAAGCCAGACATGTTTCAAAAACTTTGTCATCCTGAATAACGTATTTCCAGTTCCCTGTTATATATACTTTCTAGTGGATGCCTTTTGATGCAACTGATTTCAATTAGGTAACAGAAACAAGATCTTATCTTTTTTATTCTCAGAAATTTTACCACCTTACCTCCAAATTTATGGAATTACCTATACAGTATATATTTCATCCTTCTAGGTTTCTCTCTAGTTTCTATATTTTACTTTATAATATTTGTTCTATTTTTCTCAGAGGTAGTTAACCCAGCGTTACTCCTCTGCTCTTTAAAATAATAATAATGCTAATTATGGAAATACTGCTTAATTATTAAGAGAATAGAATTATAGAATCATTCCAGTATAACACCATGTTCTTTGCATGCATAAACTTGTTAAATATTCACAACGAAGTTTTGCATTAAGTACAAATTCCTGTTTTACAAAGGAAGAAAATCAGATTCAGAAAAATTAGGCTACTTGTCTAAGTTCTAGTAGAGAACTTAGAGCTAGTAAGTGGTAATGGGTTAAAGCCAAGAATATCTAATTCCAGAGACTGAGGTCTGAATTATTATGTCATAAATACATTATCACTGTTGCTTGGAGAAATTGTTCTTTTGATTTATAGTGAGAATAGTCTTCTTAGATGATGTACTCAGTTACATATGTGAAGTTACAGTAATGTAATTTCAACCAAAATGCAATTAAAGTGATTTGGTAGCCTACGAAATGATTTTCTTAAGAAAGCAACCAGCTTAAGTGATGAGGGCAAACCACAGGACAATTCAAATTAAGAGGCCTCATTGGAACATTTTCCCACCTTCATTCCAATGTTCTTCTGAGTTCATACAATGCATTCTCTCAGGTATAATACTTTTTTGACTGCTCACTACTCCTTGGAGACACTTGGACTCTCTGAGAAGTCACCTCTGTCAGAATCTCTCCTTTCAGTATCCCTTTTTTTTTTTTTTTTTTTTTTTTTTTGCGGTACGCAGGCCTCCCACTGCTGCGGCCTCTCCCATTGTGGAGCACAGGCTCCGGACACGCAGGCTCAGCGGCCACGGCTCGCGGGCCCAGCCGCTCCACGACATGTGGGATCTTCCTGGACCAGGGCACGAACCTGTGTCCCCTGCATCGGCAGGCAGACTCTCAACCACTGCACCACCAGGGAAGCCCCTATCCCCATTTTTAAAACTTGTTCTCAGCTTACAACCACATTAGACGATAAAATGATGACTCAAACACGTGTGTTAACGGCAGGCACCAGTTCGCTGAAGTTTGTTAATTTTTAACAAAATATGCTTTCTTTAAAGTAAGAAATTATAATTTAAGGCAATGTTCCATAGTGTGTGGTCAGTAAATGTTTAATAACTGATTAGTTTATGACAGAAATTCAAAGATTGGCAGTTGAAAATACAGATACATTTTTGGCCAAGCCCTACCTCTATCCCCATCTCCCATCATGCATTCACACGATACAGTCAACTGCATTTTTGGTTTGCCTTTCTGTTCATGGTGTCTCTCATACTTCATCAAACCTGCAAGTAGAGACACTGCAAAGTAGAGACACTGACAACATTTATTTTTTCTTCCTTGATTACTTTTAAGGGTGTTGCATAGTGAACAGCTTTGGAAGATAGAGATGATGAGGGCAGAACTGTTTGCTATTCAGCTTAATAAAGATAAGCTCTCCCTCCGGGTAATAGATTGGATAGGTTTGCTTGCAGTTCATTATAAAAGACTGAGGTTTTATAATCTTGGGGTTTCCATCTGCGACACAAGCCTACTGCTGCACCCAGCTCTACCCACCAGCATTATGTGCTCGGGAAGTGGATTGGGGACGGGGAGAGAAACTGATATAATTATGAAGTTCATGCTTCTTGCTATATCTGAGAAACAAAGTCCTTTTTCTCTGTTATGGGTGTCTCATGTTTTCTGTCAGCACACATAAAACCATGGCAGGCTTATTTGCTAGTCTGCAAATCAGGTAAATCTCAGGCCCTGTACCATACTTGACACCATCCAGTTTAGAAATCAACCACAATTATCACAAAATAAATCTAGGAAGATGGATACACCTGCAGCTTCCACCTGTGTGTTTCCTCTACTTTAGCTTTCTGAATATGTAAAACTCCAACCAGCATGAAAAGTTGGCTATTTTCTTCCTGATTGTTACATTTTAAAAGGAATTTAATTAGCAATGGTGGAAAATTAATGGCAATTGATAATTCATAAATTTAAAGACAACATTGCCAAATTTAAACTTAGAAGTTGATATTGTACAATTTGTGTATTTCTTTTCATATTTTGAATGCAAACATTTTTCAAATAAATTAGTATAATCTATATTAATGATTTTAAAATGATCTTCTATATTTGTCAGGGTAGGTACCTTGGTGATATGTAAAGGTATAGTAGACAAAATGTAAATCTAAGCAGAGTAGAGGTGACAAATTAATATCCACCTATATATCATTCACCCTATTTCCATTAAAATACAAGATAATTTGGTGGTAAAAATATTTTGCTCTTACTCACATTCCAAAAGCCCTTAAAATTTCTTCTCACTGGATTTATACAAAAAGATACTGAAGGGAAGCATAAAGATCTATCTCCATGGCTCTTTTTGACTGTGCAATGTATCATAAAGGTAGATGGAGAACGTGGCAGAACCTCACTCTACTCCAGACTTCGGCATAATGGTGCAGGAAAGCTAATCCAGTGAGTGAGTTATTGATTTTTTTTCCCTCTGCCAAGCAATAGCATTTGCAAACATCAGTGGAGTACTGAGATCTCAGGATTTCTCTTAGCAGTGGTGGCCACATGATGTTCAACTCATGAAGTAAGCTGATACACACAGTTACCTGGAGAGACTGTCATATACTAGAATACAGTTTGACCTGTGGCCAGTTGCCTGAAGCACATGGTCAGATATTGACTCATCCTCAATGTTAACGTACGTTAAACGTTCTTACTATGTACTCTCTTGTTTTAACTCCCTTCTTGTTGTTTTTTCATTTACGTGGCTCTCCACCCTCTTGCATTCATGTGTCTTACTAATGCACCTGGAATGCTTATTCTTCTAGCTCACCAGGTTCAATTACAGTGAAATAGCAGTGTAGTGAACCAGTGTGATTATCTATAGAATATTTTTCTGAATGTCAAAGACATGAAATTAATAGCAAAGTTGGGACTAAAATTCACACATTTCTGTCCTTACAAGTCAATGTGTTTAATAGAGTAGAGTGTTTCTTAACATAATCCTAATATTAAGAAGGCTATAATGTGCAATACTATATTTAATCATTTGTTTGTTCATTCTTTCATGAATTTACTGAAAAGAAATAGAATTATGCCTGAGGATAAAGAAATAAATGATATAGAAAATTGTGACAGTTTCAAAGAGCTTATGTCTAAAATAAACAAAAAATTGATACATTAGAGTTAAAAAAGGACATTTTTATCAGATCCTTTAAATCCAAATTAAAGGTCTTTTACCTGAAAGAAATGAGAGGTTTTTTTTAAGTGTTAGGAAACAAATTGTGAGCAGATGTTTATTTTTAAAATATAATTATCACTGCCATACCAAAAATGGATATTCCTCATGCAGCTTGTATAGCAATTCATTTTCAAATTGACAATATTTTAAACTCAGGTATAAACAGGAGTTATAAAAAGGACTCCAGAAGCATTTAAAAGTAGAATAAAATAAACTTAATATGTTTTTCAAGATCATATGAGAGGGTGGGAGAGGTCTAAGAATGACTTCTAAATCTGAAACACTATAATGGGAAACTAGTTTGATTAAGGTATCATTTCATGAACTAAGGTTTAAAATAGAAAATAAATTTTGTGATAAAAAAGATGAGTTCAATTTTGTTTAGACTGGTATTGTGGCTCCTAAGAGGTATCAAATGTAGACATAAAATGAGAATTTTGAAATATGGGTGTGAATCTCAACAGACATCAGAGTCATGTAACTTGAATTTTAGTTTATAAATAAACTGATGAGAAATTAACCCTTGGGAATAGATAAATTAGCCCATGCCTATATATTAGTTGTTGATTGCTACAATAACAAATTATCCCAAAGCTTAGTGGCTTACAACATTTATTATTTCACAATGTCTGTAAGTTAGGAATCTGAAGTGGTATAGTCGATGCATTTGGCTCTAGGTCTCTCACAAATGTACATTCACTACCAGTCTCCACTGGGAAGGATTCACTTCCTAACTCACTCACATGGTTGTTGGCAGCCTTCAGTCACTCACAGGCTGTTAAACTGAGACCTCAGTTCTTCATGAGGTTTGGCTATAACTGTCTCTCAGTTTCTTGACTCATTTTCGTCTACATACACTACCTTACAACATGGCTTGCTTCATCAGAGTGATCAAACAAGAGAGCAAGACATAATACCAGCAAGAGAAAATGAGTGTGGGCAAGTTGAACGTCACAGTTAAGCTCATACCAGAAATGATAACCCATTAATTTCCATACTCTATTCATTAGAACAAAATCACTAAGCCCAGCTCACAAATAATGGACTAAGCTTAAAGAAGAACATGAGTTGGAAGAGGTGGGGTCATTGGAAGTGATGTCAAAAGCTACCAGCCACAGCCCCAAGGAGTGAGAAGTAGTAAGAGGAGTAGACTCATGGCGAACTTGAGAAACATCTTTAATGTTATAATTTTAAAATTAGCTGATACAGAGCTAAAAAAAATATTTGAGGAACACCTCAGGCATTGTTTAACTTCATATTCTATTTAAACTATCCACATATATGGAAATTGTTAACATTTCTAACTATAACCTAAATTGAAGATTCCACGTCTTCTATTCACGCCTTATTTAAGTGCTCAATGTTCAATAGAGGTCTTGGTTTATTAACCAATTATAAACAATGCTACAATTTATATCCATTCAATTGATGTCCAAGATGCAAAATACCACTCTACAATTAATAATAAAAACATATCATATTCTGATGATTACTATAAATACACTCCTCTCTTATATCTCCTCTAGTTCAATGGTTTGAATATAATTTGATATTTTAACTATATTTGATATTTTAATTATTAATATATAGAATTGTAATTGCTATATTATGAAAGTTCTCTGTATTTCGCTATGTTTCATTTCCAATCTGAACATCTACAGCTAATACTCATGAGTCAAATTCAATGAAATATAAATCACAAGGAATTTCCGAACGATCAGAACTATGGTTAAGAAGTCTACGATGGAGCCATAGGCTAAGAACACAGACTGAACTGAAAAACTGACACTTAACCACAAGAAGCATGTCTAATTACATAAGATTATCTGTGTGATTCACTCAGTTTTATGGTGCATTCCTTGATTATGACTTTCTGAAGGCAACAGCATTTTGCTATAATATAATCATAGCAAAAACTGCCCAGCATAACATTAATAAATATATTCTTAAGTATATTTTTAAAAATTCAGTTTACAGTTTAACAGCTTACTGACTTCTCAGTATTATTATGATCATATTTTGAAATGATCTCTTAAATTTCTTTACAGATAGTTCACTGTTACAGTATTTGAAACACAAAGCATTTTTCTTTGTTGATTGCTTTTCCTGAAACTTTACTGAATTCATTCGTTAGTTCTAGCAGTTTGTGTGTGTGTGTTTGTGTGTGTGTGTGTGTGTGTGTGTAGTCTTCAGGGTTTTCTATATATAAGATCATGCTATATGCAAACAGACAAAATTCTACTTTTCCTTTCCAATTTGCACGCCTTTTTTTTCTTACTCTACCTAGGACATCCAGTACTATGTTGATTAGAAGCTGTAGAGTGTGCATCCATGAATTGCTCCAGATCTTAGAGGAAAAGATTTCAAATTTTCAAAGATATTTCACGGCTGAATATTCTGTTAGCTGTGGACCTGTTATACATGCCTCAATTATGTTGAGATAAATTCCTTCTACACCTAATTTATTGAGAGTTTTTATCATGAATTGATACTGAATTTTGTCAAATGCTTTTTCTGCATCTATTGAGATGACGTGTAATTTTTATCCTTCAGTCTGTTAATGTGGTTATCATATTGAATCTATAGGTTCAATGCTATAGCCATCAAAATCCCAATGACATTTTTTATAGAAATAGAAAAACAATTCTAAAATTCATACAGAGCCACAAAAGACCTCAAACAGCCAAAGAAATCTTGAGAAAGAAGAACAAAGCTAGAGGCATCACATTTCCTGATTTCAAAATATATTCCAGTGCTACAGTAATTTTAAAAGTATGGTACTGGCATAAAGACAGACATGGAGGCCAACAGAATAGAATACAGACCCCAGAAATAAAACCATATACACAGTCAACTGATCCTCAAAACGGGTGCCAGGAATACACAATGGGAAAAGGGCAGTCTTTCAACAAATAGTGTTGGGAAAACTGGGTACAGACATGCAAAAAAAAAAAAAATTGGAACCTTATTTTACACCACACACAAAAATCAGTTCAATTTGCATTACAGACTTGCATGTAAGATCTGAAACTGTAAAACTCCTAGAAGGAAACAGGGGAAAAGCTTTTGGACACTGGTCTTGGCAATAATTTCTTGGATATGACACCAACAGCACAGGCAATAAAAGCAAAAATTAATAAGTGGGACTGCATCAACTAAAAAGCTTCTGCAGCATCAAGGAAACAATCAACAGAATGAAAAAGCAACCTATGGAATGGAAGATAGTATTTGCTAACCATATTATCTCATAAGCGATTTATATCAAAAAAATGTATAAAACTTAGACAACTCAATAGCAAACAAAACAACAACAACAGATAAACTGATTGAAAAATGGGTAAAGGACCTGAACAGATACTTCACCAAAGAAGACACACAAATGGCCAATACACAAATGGTATATGAAAAGGTATTCAACATCAGTAATCATCAGGGAAATGCAAATTAAAACCAAAATGAACTATCACCTCACACCTATCAGGATGGCTATTATCAAAAAGACAAAAGATAAGAAGTATTGACAAGGATACGGAGAAACTGGAACTCTTGGAGGGAATGTAAATTGGTGCAGTTGCTATGGTGCATAGAGGTCCCTCAAAAAAAAAAAAAAAGAATCACCATTCGATCCACAAATCACATTTCTGACTACATATCCAAAATAATTGAAATTAGGATTTGAAGAGATATCTGCACTCCATGTTCACTGGAGCATTAGTCACAAGAGCCAAATTTAGGAAACAACCTAAATGTCCACTGATGGATGAACGGATAAAGCACACGTGGCATGTATGTATAATGGAGTGTTATTCATCCTTAAAAGAGAAGGAAACCCTGCCATTTGAGACAACATGGATGAACTTGGCATGAAATGTCAAGTGAAATAAGCCAGTAATAGAAGGAAGCACAAATGCTGCATGATTCCATGTATATGAGGAATCTAAAGTAACCAAACTCATAGAAGCATAGAGTAGAATGCTGGTTGCCAGGGGCTGGGGTAGGGAGAACAAGGAGTTGCTGTTAAATGGGTATAAAGTTTCAATTATGTAAATGAATGATTCTGGAGATCTACTGTACAATGTAGTGCCTACAGTTAATGGTAATCTATTGTGGGCCTGAGAAATTTGTCAGTAGGGTAGATCTCACAGTAGGTATTCTTAATACACACACACACACATACACACACAGGGCAAGAGGAAACAGTTGGAGGTGTTGGATATGCTTATTACCTTGATTGTAATGATTGTCACAAGGGTGTATGCATGTGTCCAAACTCATCAAATTGCATGCATTAAATATGTACATTTTTTGGTATATCAATTAGACCTCAATAAAAAAATTCTTTTTACAGTAATGATCCCTTACCAAAATTTTGGTGGTACACAGGAAAATTTATAAACCTAAAATAATACTGTATAATATATTTTCTGTATAATATAGTTCTAAAGATTCCAAATACAAATAATTTAAAGACAATCATCATTAACACTTGGTACCTAAATATAAAGTTTTTGATTATCATCTTAATAAATGTTTTACAAAATCCACTGTATATTAGGTAAAATAATAAACATAAAAATTACTCTATATTTTAGGAGGTGGAGCTTTTTCAAGGCTATGTTCAAATGCATACTTTTCAAATATAAACATACCTTAAAGGGCATAAAACATAAAATGATTAGTTCCATATTGATTGTAGATGAAAAACTAGTTTTTAGGAAATTGCTGTTAAAGATTTGTTCCCATACTTTTCCAATAATTTTTATATTTCCTGTATAAAATGAGGTTGATCAAATAAGATATAACAACATAAACAAAAACCATGTGGCAAGATGCTTTTAGGAAACAAACTAAATGTAATAAATATAATAGAAATTTATGCTAAAAATAGAACCGATAAATCAACACAGCAGCACAAAGCAAATATAAAATATACAGGCACCGTATGAGATCCCTTTTATATAATTAACTGAAAATACACTGTGCACCGCAGCGAAGAGTAGCACCCACTCACCACAACTAGAGAAAGCCCACGCACAGCAATGAAGACCCCATGCAGCCAAAAAAAATTAAATGAAATAAATGAATTAAAGAATTAAACAAATACATTCAATAACTATATTTGTGATTAGTCAAATTCATAGAAGTTTTGAGAAGGGTAGAAAATTAGGCTAATAGGCACACTCTGAATGAAACAACTATGGAAACAGCAAATTTATTCTAAAGTTTACTTCATTTTAGTAATTCTACAGTAGTCAAAACAATTCAAGTATAAGGGAATTTATATGTTGGTTATTGCTGTAAAATGTGTTTCTTTAGAATAATTAACCTAAGATGTGTAAACTGTGTTTCTTTAGAATAATTAACCTAAGATGTGGTATTATTTCACTAATATTTCAGGCACCTCAAACTCATAATGTCCACTATTCCAATCACTACTTGCAATCCACACCTCTTACCCTGTTTCTTCTCCTCTTTATAGCATCATTTTGCAAACAAGAAATTTAAGTTTTATTCTTGATCTGGCTCTCTTCCTTACCTCCAAATCAAATTAATTTAAAAGTATGTAATTCTATTTCCTGAACATTGTTATATGTGCAATTTCCACCTTACCATACCTCCCTGAGCGTCAACTCCCATCATCTGTCATGCAGATTACTGTCACATCTCCTCAGTCTTTTCCCTTCCAATCCCTTCTGCCCAAATTAATACCGATGATTACTTCAGCCTTGCCTCTTGCCTGTTGCCTCCATCCTTAGCTTTACATTCAGTACTCCAGTTACTCATTATTGTTCAGTTGATTCAAAGTACATTTTCTAGAATGCCTGGCTATGGGCTCAAGTTTTTTGTCTGCCTGAAATTCACTCCACCCTTTTCTCCACCTCAGGTTAATTTATACTCATATTCCAAATTTTAAATTATATATATTGATTCATCTGTTCAACAAACTTGTTTTGAGGGCCAACCATGTATCAAGATTTATCGCAGAAACTAAGAATAAATACATCAACAAATAATACAGATAGAGTTCATGCTCTATTGGGTCTCACACAAAAGCATACAAAGGAGTAAGTGACATCATGTGTAATGAAGAAAAATAAATTAGGGTAAGGTGAGTAAAGAATCATGAAGAGATAAGGGTGGCCGGCAAAAGCACTCTGATGAGATGAATATCTCAGCAGAGGCCTGCATGAACTAAAGGAGTGAATTATGCAATTATTGTGGGGAAGCAGTTTCCAAGGTGATAGAACAACCAGAGTAAGGATGCCCTTAGGTAAAAGTAGGTTGTAGGGATCTAGGAAAAGCAGAGATCAATGTGTTATATCCTGACATCTTTGGTCCGTTTTATATATGGCTGTCCACCGAGCTTTCAGAGCATACTATTTCCCCAGCCTACAAACGGATACACTTTATGTAATCACCTGCTTGCTGTTTTTTCAACTCTCACGCAAGCATTCAAAAGACAGAGTCCTTGCCTGATGTTTTCACTTGGTACACGGTGCCCATGACAAAAAGGCTCAATATATATTTTATCAAAAATGAAAGTATAAGGAGACATTCATACATAAACACATACATATGTATGTGCATGTATATATATATGTTTTTCTCCCCACCCATTTTTTTTTTTTAATTCTTGCATTACATTTGTGTTTCCAACTGTGCGGAAAAGAATGCTTAGAGAGTTGTTACAACACAGCGTAAAGTGACACGAGGCGCGCGTGGCCCCCAGGCCCATCACTTCCCATCGACCCCCTCCCCCAGTTAGACCGGCCCGGCGCCGGGTCGGCTCGGCCTACCTGGGCTCCGAGGGCTTTGCACTCTCTGGATCTGGCAGGGCTCGGCTGGGGCCCTCAGCTCCTGACCCAGGAGTGGCCACGGCAGGCAGAGGGCTGGTGCTGGGGCCAGACACGCTGTCCCGCCTGCTGCTGAGGCGCGTTCACAGCCGTCTCCTCGCGTGCCCGGAGCCGGGGTCCAGGCCCGTCTGCGTGACGTCGCCCGCGTGGCGTAGCGTCTGCGTCTCCGCCGCTCGTGAAGCGTCGGCTGCCGTCGCGCGCGCTTCACGGTCCACCAGCCCGTGTAAGTCGTCTGTAAAGATGCGGCTCTTAACTGTTATATATATGTTTATAATATATTTTTAATATACTTTATAACATTTAATATATGTAACATGTATATACTGCTTGAATATATAAAAGGTAAACATTTAAAGTTGCATAATTGAATATATAAATAGGTATCAAACACGTTCACACACAGAGACATACCCTTCTGTTTCTCGCTCTAGAACCCTGGTGACACATATTTTGATACTGAGAGTGGTTCTGGAGAACAGAATCTTAAGGATGAGTGTTCTAAATTGGTTCTAAGATTTCCGGAATTGGTTCTCTACTCTGATGAGTTTTAAAGGCATTCATGATTCTATTTCCAGTGGTAAAGAAGGCACTGAGAGTCCATAATGTGAAGCAGCAAGAGAGGCAGGCAAAATATCATCCCTGACTTCTCTCTCTCTTTTTTTTTTTCCAAAAAGACGATTTGAATGAGGTATTCTTCAAAATCTTCCCTTTTTTTCTATTTGTTAAATACATGCAAATGTAATCTTGATTGTTTTCACTGAACTATCTTTTAAAGCGTTAAGGACCTATTTCTTTTCCATCGTTAGCATGATTATTTTCATTTAACTTTTAAAGTTGAAGTACAAGACACATCCAGAAAAAGACAAAAGGCACGTATGTATATAGCTCATTGAATTATCAAAAAGTGAGCACACTTATGTAAATATTACCTAGGCCAAGCATGTTAGAGTATGTCAGACACTTCCTACTGTGCCCGTCCTGATAACTACTACCTCCCCCATCCCCCAAAGTAATCATTGTCATCACTATGACTAAAACTAATGCATGTTTTGAATTATATACAAAAGGAATCATGCAGGATGTACTTTTTACACCTGGCTTCTTGGGTTAACATTATGCTTGTGAAAGGTATTCACGTTGTTATGTATAGGTATAATTGATTTCTTTTCATTGCTTTACAACATTTCTTTATATAAATATATCCCAATTTGTTTATCCATTCTACAAATGGACATGAGAGATGTCTTTTGGGACTATTCTGAATAATATTTCAAAAACATTCACGTGCATGTCTTTTGTAGAGAGTGACAGCTTTTCTGATGGACACATTCTCAGGGTGAATATGCTGGCTCATAAAATAAATGCATGTTTACCTTTAGCAGATTATGTAAAAGACTTTTTATGGAGATTGTACTAATTTACACTCTCAAGAGCAGTGTATGAAAATTCCATCCTTTACAATATTTCGTATTGTCAGTTTTCTTTCTTTTAAGCTTTTTACTGCTTCTCTCCATTTTAGGCATTCTGGCTGTGCAGAACTCTCTCACTGTGGTTTTAATTTGCAATACCCCTATGACTATTTAGGTTGAGCACCACTTCAAAGATTTGTTAGTCATTTAGATATTTCTTATTGTCCCTATTTTTCTTACTGCTTTGTAGTTCTCTATATATTTTGAATACTAATGTACTGAAAAATAGATTCTTCCTATTTCTGTGGTTTCTGTTCCCAGCATTTTAGCAGTGTCTATAAATGAACAGTTCTTAAAATTAATGTAGTCCGGTTTATCAGTCTTTCCTCTTATGGGTAGTTCCTTTGTGTCATTGGGAGACTGCACCACAGTCCTGAAGCTATGCTGTCTTCTAATAGCTTTGCTGTCTTCTAATAGCTTTATTGTTTTGCCTTCTTCTAATAGCTTTATTGTTTTGCCTTCTAATAGCTTTGCTGTCTTCTAATAGCTTTATTGTTTTGCCTTTCACATCTAGGTCTACAGTCTTACTGGAATTCGTTTATACATATGATTTAAGGCAGTGATCAAACACTCATCTCAGATTTTTTCTCTTATCTTTTTTGTCCAGTGTGGATATTCAATTGACCCAGCATTATGTATTTAAAAGAGAGTTTTTGTGGTGTGTGTGTGTGTGTGTGTGTGTGTGTGTGTATGTGTGTGTGTTTTCTGTTTTGTGTTGTATCATCATTGAATACTCTTAATTAAATATCAATACTTATGAAAGTGAGGTTCTGGTTGACCATATATCTGATATCTTAGAACAATTTTGTCAAACTAACTAGTATAATGAGATTGGCTGGTTGCTCATAATTGTACGGGGATAAGTTGGGAAAGAAAAGAATGAACTCAAGGTTTAAAATTCCCAGTTCAAGCTCAACATATATGACCTGAAAGGTTTTATATCTGTCCCGAAAGAAACCTTTATCTCCCGTAGCCACAGAGCTGAAGTTTCTCAAAACCAAATCTAGAGTCTCATCATACAAATGACTGAATTACAATCTAATTTGAATCTCCCAACCATACAGGGTATCTTCTGTTAAGTTGAGGTCATTGATTGGGAAGAAATGGGATTCTGAATGTCAGAATAGAGACATGGGCAGATTCTGATGAAGCTGGGGCCATCGGACCCCTAATTTCTGCTGCGTCTCCTTTGCCAGGAGAAACAGCTCTTTCAACCCTGTTTGTTAACTCATTTTTGCCTGAATAATCTGTAATGACCTTCCCTGAGGTAGCTGCCTAACAAGACACTGCAGATTTTCTTCAGGACCAACTCTCACCACCCTTCTGTGCTTCTACCTGTAAGGAGACTCAAGCCCAAGCAGGCCTCGAAAAGTGAACTACAAACATTGACTCATGAAGAGGTGCCCATAATCCAAAACAACTGCATGATTTTTCTAATTTATGCAGACATTTAGCTGTGGAATATGTGTGAGAATGGATATTAAGAGAGAGATAATGGCAGAAGGACATAAAGGTTTATCAGGCTGAGTTTATTCATATGGCCCAGTAAGTTGTCTTTTTATAATACAAATTGAGTAATATCACCCACTTCCTTAAGCCCTCAGAAAGGTTCCTGTTGCAGTTAGAAGAAAATTTGACCATTTTTTCATTGCTTAGATGACTTTGTTCAGCCTTGTTTCTTACTGCCACCTGGTCTCTGTGTTCCTTACTCATATGGTCCATGTTCAGTTTCTTGTACATATCAAGCTTTCCCCTGACCCAAGGCTTTAAATTTGCATAATATCAAAGTTTCTGTATAACTACTTTCTGTTGTCCTTGTCTCAGCATCACATTTAGAATAAATACACATTCCCTCCACTCTTTATTACTTCTTACTGATTTATTTGCTTTTAAATAGTTATGATGATCGTAAATGGAAATGCATTCATAAATTCATTATCTGTATTTCTCCCACAAAACCCCAATATCCAAATCTAATGTCCACAAGACAAATAAAATAGTGCTTCACTCAAGTACCTGCTCAATAAATATATGTTTAAAGAAAGAATATAAATTACACATGTAAGAATAACACTAATATACTCTACAAATATTTTATAATAGTTTCTAAAAATTCTGTACATTTAAATGTTTTAAAACTCTAGATATTTACAACAGTCTAAACAAAATACTATGAAAATGTTCACATTCACAAATGGCATATCTATGTTATGTAATCAATACATACAAATTCCTTGTGATGTAGAGGGTAATATATATTTGAATGGAATTAAAATTATTTCTTCAAGTCACAACATTGGTAACTGTTTCACAAACCCAACATTGGCAACTATAACACATAAACACAAACTTGCAAAGCTCAGCTGTTTAAAAATACTTTCCTTAGAAGAAAATATTGATTTTTCTATGTCAATAAGTGGATTTAATAGTCCCTTTTTTGATCTTCCATATAATTTTAACCACCTCGTAGCATAGAATCAGGTGTCTGTCTTCCCCAAGACCCTGACAGCTCCTTAAAGCCTTGATAATTATATATTTGACAGAATAAAGTATAATATAAAAATTGGACTAAGGGAGTTTTAGAAATAATTGTATTTATTTTTAAAAGGGTACCTGTTAAAAACAAACAACAACAAAAAATAGAAACAACAGAACCAACCAAGGGTTCATGGATAGTAAAGCCAGAAACTAATGCCAGACAGCAACTTTCTTCACTAAGCTATAATAAAATAGCCCATGCAGTTCACCACATTTGAATGGTCTGATGATGGCAAGAGCCAAAGCACAGGGCTTGAGGGGTCACTGGGTACTAAGCTGGGTTGGGCCAAGGATGTGAACAAAGGAAAGAAGTTTTATATCTGTATGAGTTCATTTATTTGGTAACCACATTATGTGAAGCCTACAAGTTTGAGAGCTGTTGCTTCTCTTACTTCGATCAAGTCAGTGTAGGTAGGAAACCAGGTAACTGGCTATAATTATCGCTGTGTATGTTCTAAACACATGCTAGAAAATATGAACTGGGGACATGCGAAAAGCTCACTCACCTTGTTTCATGCTTCATTGTTGAAGAGGTAGCTTGAGACAGACAGAAGCTTAAAAAGTACTTTTTTAAAAATTAAAATTTCCAGGTTTTTTCTGAAACATTGACGCTCCTGTGTTTAACATTACACTGATTGATGAAGAGAAAAACTTCCAAAATAAGATACATATTTATTAAAGTATAAGACGTGTTTAAGGTTTTATTGAAGATTAGAAACTAAGCCTAACTTATCTATTGTCATCACATTTTCAATTCTGAATCAGTTGCCTTAGGAATTGAAAATATATTCACTTTTATTACTTTGTTTCTGTTCATTAGGACCTCCAAGACAAGGTGTAAATACTTGAGGTCTAGGACAACAAATAATGCTTCCCTAGTGCCATCTAGAGCACCCATAAGAGGTAGTTATGGAGCAGTACTTTAAAAATAAAATAACCAAATGACCAAACATTTTTGATTGATTTGCAAACTACTGAATGATTGACTTGTGAACTTATTGTTGAAATACTGCCTATCATGTTTGGTGGGTACTGGTTACAAAGAAACTTATTTCAGATTTATTTAACCAGTGGCTTATTAACATTAGGATTAAGTTAAAGAGTGTATGAACAAATATATATATATATGTGTGTGTGTATATATATAATATTTTTATATACATGTAAAACGTAGGTAATGTGAAACTTTAAAAAAATTAGTCCATCACAGTAATCCAGTAGTTCTAATAGATCATAAGTACTCTAATTGCAACAGTGCCAAATGCAGTGCAAACAAATGCTTTGTTGATATATTGATTTGGATGAGTATTTTTTGTTACAGAACATATTGATTTCATTATCAGTTATCTTGTTTGTAGCAGTATTATCTACTTAGGTATTGACTCAGTAAGTCGGGTCATCTTATAGCCTTGTGCTTCTGATGCATACCGAATTTTAGTGCCAATTATGGCATCATTAACCATGGTGGGTTTACTTCAACCTTTAGTGAGATGCCAAATTTAGCCTCAATTTTTTTCTTCTTGGCCAGAATAAGAACTTGAATAAAATGAACCACTTACGTAGATTTTTTTAATGATAAAAAAAATTCCTCAGAAGTAAATGAGATTCATCACAGCAGTGCATAGACGCAGTCTGTTACTAAACATTTTTTCTAATTTTCACTTTAAAAAATTAGCCTCATCTGGAAGAATCCACTGAAAGAGTCAACAAATTTACATTATATGAGTTTGTGTGCAGAAATACTTAACTCTAATAGGAACAATATGCTTACTAACATAGTGCTATAACATCTGAACTAAAATGGGGTGTGATGAGAAAAAAATTAAATTCACTTAAAATGTGTTTTGATTACTGCTTGTCTACAGCATGTACATAAAAAATAGAAGACCTTCTTGTTATTTTGAGTGTGACATTTTCCTGTGATGGGAGATGTCGGTAGAATCATAACTGTAATAATTCAGAACTCTGGCAAGATCACGCACCTTTAAAAGTGGTCTTCAAATAGTAATGGGAAAGAAGGAGGTTTTTTTTTTTTTATTGAAGTATCATTGATTTACAATGTTGTGTTAATTTCTGCTGTACGGCAAAGTGACTCAGTCATACATATATATACATTCTTTTTCATATTCTTTTCCACTATGGTTTATCACAGGATATTAAATATAGTTCCCTGTGCTATACAGTAGGACCTGTTGTTTATTCATCCTATATATAATAGTTTGCATCTGCTAACGCCAGACTCCCAATCCATCCCTCCCCCATACTTCCCCTTTTGGCAACCATAAGTCTGTTCTCTATGTCTGTGAGTCTGTTTCTGTTTCATAGATAGGTTCATTTGTGTCATATTTTAGATTCCACCTATAAGTGATACCATGTGGTATTTGTCTTTCTCTGTCTGATGTACTTCACTTAGTATGATAATCTCTAAGTCCATCCATATTGCTGCAAATGGCATTATTTCATTCTTTTTTATGGCTAAGAGAATTGTTAAAGAGTATACACTTGAGCTTTCAGTGGGGTCAAGGTATACCAATTAGTCCTCCTATGTAAATAATCAGATAAATTGCATTCCTTCTGAAAACCAACCAGCTAATCAACAACAATGAAGAGGATGAATATAATAACACTACAACCCTGATTAACTAAAAGAATTATTCCAAGGAGGGGACAGCAATTGCCTTCAAAAGAAAAGGACATAAAATTGCTTTTTAGAAAGTAAAATTCTTTTTCTTTTTTAATATGTACTGTCTCTGAATATAGATACCTCCCCTTCCGAAAGAGTCAGACTTAGTAAAGATAAAAAAGAGAGGAAATTTCCCATTTTAAAATGTCTCAGTTAAATATCATAAGTAAACATATGTCTTTTGATATTCCTGATTGCATTTATTTTGAGGGACTAACTAAGAATAAAGTTGAAGCAAGGGACATCGATTTTAAAACAAACTTCATTTATTCAGTACTCGATAAAGAGAAAAAAAATAATTTGTTTCACCTTTCAGTATGATTTAATTCAGCAAGCAATCATTGATTTTCTATGCTGTACAAAGCTTCGTCCTTGGTGTTATGAGAGGTACAAAAATGCATAACTGTAGTCCCTACTTTTAATAAGCTCATTGTCTATTGAATAAAACAGATTCATAAACTGCCATACAAAATATCAGGTAGTAATTTTATAAAAAAAGGAAACAGGCTGTCAAACTTTATCAAGCATTGGAATTATCTGGAGGAACTGTTTAAATTAGATTGATTGGCCCCCCCCTCAGAGTTCTCAATTTGAATTTCTAACATGGTCTCAAGTTATGCTTATGCTGTGGATCTTGGTACGATACTTTTAAAATTACTGCTTTAAAAAAAAAAAATTACTGCTTTAAGGATTTGATGGAGTTATTTATTTTTATTTGCTCAACAAAGGAAGAATTCCCAAGAGACATGGACTTGCTATTTGATCATTCATTTGCATTTGACAGGAAGATGAGGAATTAGGCAATTATATGGAAAGAAAATAAATCAATCAAAGACATAATAAAACCAAATATTGAAATCATGTATAGAATGTGTGGTCAGACCATGAATGAATGTATTTGGCTAGTATACCACAGGGAACTATATTTAATATCCTGTGATAAACCAGGATATAGCTATAAGAACTATATTTAATATCCTGTGATAAACCAGGATATAGCTATAAGACACGTGGCAGCTTCCTAGTTCAAAACCAGTAAGAGAAAGAAAGAGAAAGAGGGAGATAGGAAGCAAGTGAAAGAGCGAAAGGGAGAGAGAGAAAGAGAGAGAGAGATGCTAACCAGATGGGTACCACAATCCTAGCAATCATCTGTAATCATGTAAATGTAATCATATGCATCTTATCACCTTTGCCATTGGTTAAAGCAAGTCATATGTCTTCCCACACTCAAGGGGAAGATTTATACAGTAGTGTGAAGACCAGGAGACAGGGACCATGTGGATCACCTTGAAGTTTGTCCTCCATAGTAGAGAAAGCAAAAGTTGTTCGGGATTTGTGAATCTTTAGCATGTCTCTGTCAAGAATGCAGTGGAAAAAAAAAAACAAAACAAAGAATGCAGTAGAAAATGCAGCATGATTTATGATTATTTAAGGCTACCAATATAAAATATATAAATGGCATTTTAATACCTGTTTACACTTTCTATTAAATTTCTGGAATATAAAAGAAAACAGAACTTGATGTCAATCTCTCTATTTTGGAAAAATATAAGTTGATTTTCCAGTATGATGCAAGTAAGGAGAGAAATTTTCCCATTTAGATCAGTTGGGACTGTGGAGTTTTAAAAATACTTTTCAGGAGACATGACTAGAGACATTTTTAAATTGCAAAGATACATACTAACATAAAACAAGAGCAAGGAAGCAAAGATAGATGTCAGTTCTGAACCAATGGATTCACTGAACATATTTTCTCTTCCTGAGTCCAGGGATAAGATGACCATTATCACAATGCTCGTAATCAGTTTCGTCAGTCATTTCTCTAGCACTCTGTCTTAAATCCCTAGAAAGAATCTGTGGATAAAAGGTGACCACTTGGCTGAAGATTAACGAGGTTGAAATATAATACTTAGGCAGGAACTTAGCAAACTCTCTGACAGGTTTCATGATAAGAGGAAAGAAACTGTCGGGCCACACAATTTGTGGGAATTTGGTGAGGATCTTTTGGTAATGTTGATAGTGATTTACTAAATGCAGAAGGTAAAGACAAAATAGCAGGTTTTTTTATGGAATTATAGTATTCTAGCTATGTGAATAAAGCAACTCTTGGCAGATTCTTTAAGAGGTAGTGAATATGAGGAAAAACGGTGCAATAGAGAAGATAATCATAGAAGAGATATTAGAAAATACTTAATGACCATTTAAGAATGAACTCAGTTAAAGTAGAGATAAAAACCTGGTGAAGATTTTTTAAAGCAACAGTTCTAGTAATTGCAAGTATAATTTAACTCACTTTGGGTTGAAACTGTCATTGACTTGGGAATATAAGATTACAGACAAACTATCTCTGAATTTATAGGAGAGGTTTTAAGCAGATTAGTATAGAAGTAACATCTTTGGTTACATAAGAAGTTGAGGAATATGAAGCAGTAACAGCAGAGAGAACAGGAGCCAGTGTTGGGGCAGAGAGCAGCTACACTATTCCATCAATTCAGGATGGAGAGGAATTGCTATTGGAAGTGGAATTGTGTTAGCTAACATGTATTTCCCAGCCCAGGGGCTCCCTGAAATTTAAACAGAATTTCAGTTGTCTATGTATAGGTTCATTTTTCAGAGAATAATTTTTAGAGCTTACATAAAATTCTCATCAACATATATGACCCCAAATAAGTATAAGATCTAAAACCTGTTGAAACTAAATTACGCTTTTTTAGAGACTCTCTCTCCCTTCAAGAGCAAAGAGGACCAAGGACATCTGAATGGGGCTTTTGTGCTGAGAACTGACAGAAGTCTAGCCCTTGTCATAAATTTGCCAAGGAGGGAGTCCAAGACAGTTGTTACATGTGGAATGATATTTCAGAATACAAGTGCTGACTATACTGTAGATGTCTTTTGTTGTTCTGGTCAGAGAATAAAACCAAGGAATGACTGGCAAGGGCTGATGAAAATAAAATATTTAAATGAAAAAAATGTTCCTAATCATTACTAATTGCCTAGGCAATTAGGAAAGCCCCAAATTATCACACTCAAATATAGTCTAACTAGACCATTCCTGAAGTTAAGGTTTTATAGAAATAGACTCCTCACAGATTATTATACAAGGAGATTTTAGACAAAGACTTGTTAAAGAAAAATTTCACTGGATGGAGTTAAACAGGCAGTGAAGAATTTATTTGATACTGTGGCAGTAGGGCAGAGGGATTTAACTCAACTCTACTAACACAAAAGGCAGGAGGATTTTTACACTGGGATGAGCTCACGGAAAAGTACAGGAGGATGTTAGGGGAGAGGGAGGTTGGTCACTGTGCTTATGCCATCTGTGTTCGCTAACTGGTACTTATCTAAATTTGACTCCTACCCTCCCTTAGAAACTGGGTGATGGACGGGCTTTCTTGATGATTAGATTTCAAAGAGATGGTTCCCAAATCCTTGAGAAAGATATGCCTGGGTTTATAAATCTGGCAAGAGGATGTGAGAAGATTTACACCTATAAAGAGTGGACAAATAATTTACAATTGCAAGTTTTCTAAAATGTATGCTCTAAGAAAGGAAGGTCGGGGGACTATAGTCAGGAAGAAACCTATCTAAAGTTTAGACAAGCTGAGGGACACATAAGGCTTTCTTAGACTCGTCTGTGGTTCAGTAATTTCCTTATATGACAACTATACACTCAACTGAAATAGCTCCAGTCCTTATATGGAACCATGAAATTAGTAGTGCTTTCCTTTAGCAAATGCTGTGGAAGCTTAGACTTGGAGCTGCCATACCACATACCATTACTGCAAAACAGAAGCACTGTGTTTCTACTTGCCACTTTCAATTTATTAAACCATTCAATTTTCTCTGAAGGAAAAAAAATGTATATGAACATATATTTGAAGATCTTATTTTAACACATATGCAGCCTGTAAAAATGCTTCCACTAGAGTTTCAAGGCTTTTGCTGAATTGGCTGAATTTTGTATATTGTAGTAAAGCTAACTATTCTTTTGCTTTTACACTGCTGTAAATTTTGCTTATTGTTATGTATAATGTATGAAGAAGTACAAATGTACAATGTATCTTTTGCAGGAAGATTATGAACTAAATCAAAAATATTTCCAATATAAATAATAAAATAGAAAATACAATTTAAAATAGAGCCAGAAAAGCTTAGACTCAGAAATAAAATTTTCACAGCTACTTTGGAAAACAAATCATTCAAGGCACATTGTGGGCACAAGGCTTAGTTATTTGTTAGAACTCACTGGAGATATTTTTCAGTTCACATGTGGAACTTAATGTTGAAGGCTACTTTAATTTCTGATGAAAGTTAATCACTCAATGTTTTAGGCTTCACACTAATACTTAATATCAGATAGAGGAGAATAAAAAGAAGTTAAAGTATTATCCACAAAAGAAAGGAAAGGATATTTGCAAACAAGAAGAGTTTTCTAAAACCTAATATGTAACACTAAATACTCAAAAAAAGAGAGAAAGCTATTCAAAGATGACTCTTGGAGAGTTCCTTCTTAGACACTGAATAAGGTCAATATGACTTCAAGATTTATGGAAAATAACGATGGAACAAATGCCCCAAATAGGACAGACTTTTAACATAACTTCCCTCAATTTAATATTGAAGTAAACTTGAAATATAACCAATTCTGAACTGAAAGAAGCATTATTTCTCATTTTGGTAACATTGTTGGCCGTGTAACCTGGACAACAGATATTTAAGGGTCAATCCAAACTGTTCGTTTGCATTTACTAAATGGTGGATGGTGTCCAGATCTCTCTTGGCTAGTACGGATTAGAAGTATTAAAAATATACTTAATGGTCTCTCAGAAAGAGATGTTTTGGTTATGAATCTAAATGGTACTCTTTCAAATTTAGTATACATAGACCAGTTGTCCTTGAGAAGAGCAATCTGGGTAACAGCCAAATTAAAATTTTATGGAAGAAATAGACCGTTATCAAGCTACTGTTTTTGGCATACTGTACTGTACTAAGAAAGTGAAAGAGGTGTGTGTGTGTCTGTGTCTGTGTATATGTATATATACATAGGATGCTTTTAATTTTCCTTTTCACATGTACTGGAATTGTTCACTCTGAAAGTATGCATTTAAATTCTAGTTTCATTATTATCATTTCATTGTATTGCCTCTATTCTTTGTTACTTATTTTATGGTCACTGAATGTTTGAGCCTGCAACACAGATAACCTCAGTGTTTCTTGAATATCTTGACTTCAGCCTAAATTCCACTCTTGTTAGAAAATATTTATCTCCTGCATATCAAAATCTCTGAGAATGTTTACATTTAATCTGTCACATCTAGCTCTAATTTGCTCTTTTCATTAAATTAACAGTCTCTAGTTGAAGCCTTTTACAGCTGCTTTCATCTTCCAGAGCCACGAAGATACTCAGTTTCTCCATTTCCCTAAACAAACCACATCAGCAAAAATCTTCTCAAATCACATCAGCAAAAATCTTCTATGTCATATTTGTCTCAAGATGTTGAGTATGGAGGAGAAATACATGGTATGATAAGACTTTCAGCAAAATAAATTTAAGACTTTGTTGATGGTCATACCTCTTTGGTCTCAGATTACCACTAAATATTGCTTTTTTTTCACCATATATTTGTAGGTACTTCATTTTCTTTCTGAATTCATAAGTGCCTCAGTAAGTCAAACTTCATTATCATTATGGGGAAAAATTCACCTCCATTTAGTTACTCATGGCAGTGAGACTTATCAACCATCTTGGCTTTATCAGAAAGGGGCATCAAAATACATTTTCCTCAATAATTAGATTATATACTTGGATACAATTACACTACTTTGGAAAAAGGAAAAAAATCAAGGGCATTTAGATTTTTGTATAGAAGAGCATCTTGACACTATGTTTATATTTTACATTATTATTTTCCTTAAAATATTCTTATGAATTAATACCCATATATTTTATTATTTATTAACATGTATTGTTAATTTTCTTTTGGATTTATTTAGACATTGTTTTGTCCAATAGGAAACACAATCACAATTATAAATTAATAGAAACTTTATAATATACCTCTAAAGGAGTTACCATTTTATTTAAAGCATTTATTGATATTGATGTTACCAGTAGAATAAAGTTGAAATTATTTTCATGAAGTCAACAATATATATGCTTGGCATAAAGCCTGTACCGTTAAGGAAAAACAAAGGAAAACCAAAGACCATTAAACTAAGCAGGATATATGCTACCAGATTTTTGGATTTTTGTCCATCTTTTCAATGTTCCCGAGCATTCAATTCCTTTTATTGCCTGGATTATGCTTGTTGTTAATTTTAATTGTACATGACATTTTGAAAACAATGGGTTGTACTAGGTTAAAGGGAGGAAAAACTTATTCAGCTGAGAGAAATGCAGCAGAAGAAATTTACAGGAAGAAAAATCCTTGAAAAAAATGCATAAAAAAAGAATAATAACAAAAGATCAAAGTTAATGTGTTACAAAAGCAGTCTGAATAATCTGTCCTGGGAACTGTCAGATCTTAATGGTTGAATTCTGTATTCATCAATGCCGCAAATTTTATTATGAGTAAGGAAATGAGTAGAGTTATATATAATTTTGCCATGTGATCGGAAATTAGACAAAGAGAATATTATTTTATTGTGCCACCGAAACTAAGTTTGCCATCATTTTCTTGATGTTCTTTCATTTGAATTCAAATTGATTGTAAATTTTCGGGAATACTTTGAACTACTGAACAATTAGCATTACTCGTTATTACTATGTTTATTAACAAAACACTTTAACTTTTTTAGTCATGGAATAGAAATTAGTTTAATATGATGTGTATACAAGACATTTTGCTAAGTGTTAATCTGTGATTAAATTGTGAAATGTATTTTTTTTAAAGTAAAAATTTCATCTGTAAATTACTCTAAAAGCCACTTAGACTGTGAAAGTCTTTCTGATAAAACTGGTGGACATATTCTTCCTAATTATATGATTTAAGACCACCATATATTATTTGTATCCATTTGGAGAGTAAAAAGTAAATATGATATTATTATAATTAAGTATATAAAATTATAATATAAATTTAATTATATAATCCAATATATCTTAAAATCATAATTGGGAGGCAATATGCTAAATAATTTGTTTAACAATGAGCAAATAAATTGTGCTTGCATTTTATTTACTATTTTTCTGATTCTAAACTATTACGTGATAATTGTAGAGAATTTGTAAAATTCTGAAAATGAAAAGAAAATATGAAAAAATACAAAACAAAAACATTATAATGTACTACTCATGCATTTAAACATTTAAGACTCTGCAACTTGATGCATATTTTGTGTTGTTTACTATAATCAGATGAAGATGCACAACTATGTCTATATATGTATAAATTGGAGAATAATATTGAATTGGTACAAGAGCATGAATTATTACCCCTTAAGCTTATTCTCCTCCCAGGAAGCGAGACACAGAAGCATTAGAGTTTTCTACCTGGCGGAAGTTTAGTAGCCATGGTATGAAGCCATTTCTTCCCATGCCATAGGCAAAGGAATGGTATATCCAGCATGCTACGCCCAAACCCTGTTCCTTGCCTAAGTTAAATGAAATGGTCTCCAGAAATCTGAGTGAGGTCGAAGATGCCTGCAAGATGGGAAAAGACCATTCAGACCCTGATAGGATGATGGCTGAAATAGTGAATGACTAGGCTGTTCCTCCTGCTACCCCAGCAGTAGACAGATAAGAGAGATGGATAGGCAGATAGATGGATAGATTTAGAGAGAGGTACAAATGTGGCAGCCTGAATTTCTGTTTTCAAGTCCGGTGCATATTTTCTGTGAGTTTATTTTGGGTCAAGGAGAAAATGCTAGCAAGACCTGAACTGTTTTGTAGTTACCCTACCAAAAAGGGCTTCTAATTTGGAGGAAACCTTAGCAGCTATGGAAGAATTTGAGCCAGAAAGGAAATCTCACTTCCTGGAGCCTTGCAGCAAAAGAGCCACAGAAGAGACCGTGAAGGACTCACACCTAGAACCACATAAGTCAGCAGTGCCTGGACGGAGTTTAATTTTAACAGGAAGGAGCTACAGGGATAAAAAGGAATCGATTATTTTGCTCTCCACACTCCAAGTCCCTGAAGCCACAAGTTTAGACAATCATGATGGAAATGGTAAGTATCTTAGTCAGTTCAGGCAGCTGTAACAAATTACTACAGACTGGGTAGCTTAAACAAGAAATATTTATTTCTCACAGTCTTAAGAGGCTAGAAATCCAAGATCTGGCCACTGTGGTCAGGTTCTTGGTGAGGGCCCTCTTCCTGGTTTATAGATGGCAGCCCTTCTCTCTGTGTCCTCATATGGCAGAGAGTTAGCACGCTATCTGGCCTCTTCTTATAAGAGTATCTATATTTTATTTTGTCACTTTAAGTAATATGCAACTTCCAAGTAACTTTTTAATTTCATGTAATTGGTGTTCTTTATAATGACCCCTTTTTATTATCTTAATATCTGAAAGATCTTGAGTAGTATACCCTCTATAATTGCTAGTAATGGAAATTTGTCACCTGTCTCCTTTTTCTTTCTTTCTTTTTTTTTTTTTTTTTTTTGCGGTATGCGGGCCTGTCACTGCCGCGGCCTCTCGAGTGACAGAGCACCGGCTCCAGACGCACAGGCTCAGTGGCCATGGCTCACGGGCCCAGCCGCTCAGCGGCATGTGGGATCCTCCCGGACCGGGGCACAAACCCGTGTCCCCTGCATCAGCAGGCAAACTCTCAACCACTGCGCCACCAGGGAAGCCCCTGTCTCCTTTTTTCTTGATCAATAGATTACGAGGTTTATCAATTTTATTGATTTTTTTTCAAAAAACACTTTTAGTGTTATTGATTTTTATGTTAACGTTATCAGATTTAACAAATAAAAATACAAGAACCCAATTAAATTTGAAATCAGATAATGAATATTTTGCATGCATAATTATGTTCCATATAATATTTGTGGCATACTTAAAAATGTACTTTATCTGAAATCCAAATTTAACTGAGTGTTCTGAATTATATGAGGCAGCTCTATATTCTGTATTTTTGCCTGTTTTCTATTTTGTTGGTTTCTGCTCTTTATCTTTATAATACTCTTTCTTCTACTTAGGATATTTTTTGTTTGCTGTTCTTTTACTACTCTCCTATGGTTGTAGGTTTACAGCATTGATTTCAGACATTTCTTCTTTTCTGATATTTACATTTAACATAAAAATTTCCCTTGAAACATTTCTTTAGCAGTTTCACATATAGTTTGATATGCTAGCCTTATAATATCATTTGACTCAAAATACTGTGTAAATTCCATTTTGTGTTATATGTTGATATATGTGCTGTTTAGAAATGAGCTATTTAATATGTATATATTTGGGGCTCTTCTATGTGTATTTTTTTATTTCTAGTTTGTGTTCTGATCAGGGAACATAGTTTGAAAGAAACCCTTTTTTAATATCTATTGAGATTTGTTTTATGAATCTGTGGTCTGTTTTTGGGAACACTCCATATGTGCTGGAAATAATGTCTAACCTGTAGTTGTTAAGTATAATGTCTCACATATATCAATTAGGTTATGATGCTGACATTGTCATTCATATCTTGCATATCATTTTTTTTGGTCTAGCCACCCTATAAATTAATATGAGGTATAAGAGAACCTGGAAAAGAATAGATACATGTATATGTATAACTGAATCACTTTGCTGTACACCTGAAACTAACACAACATTGTAAATCAACTATACTCCAATATAAAATAATTTTTTTAAATATGAGGTATATATTAAATATTGAATTCTATGTAGATTTGGCAATTTTGTTAGAAGCTCCAATTTCTGTCTTATTTAGATATTGTATGGTGTATTTAATTATTTTTCATATTGTATTCAGTTTTTATAATTGCTGTCTGTAGGCAGGGAAGGTTCATACAATTTCATTGCTTTCTTGCTATTATGGGTATGATGTTAAATTAAATTGGTTTAATAAGTGTTAAGGTTTGGATCAAAGGCAGTTGTTATAGTTAGTGCTTGATAAATGTTTCCTCAATTCAATACGTTTTAAAATGGGATTCTCATTATATATGTATACATAAAGTCATATATTTTAATATAGATTAGATCTTGAAATGAGCACTCTGGGTGAAAAATGTGTTAATTTATTATAATGTTATGTTTAAGGCACTAGAACTATCAATTTGACTTGTTCATTTATGACTTATAGAACATATTCATGACATCATTGTTCTATTTAATTCTTCCCAATTGAATCCTAGCCTCCCAGCACATATTACTGTGATTTTTTACTAGTGTTCACTTCTGGGGCTTTAGTAATGTAGAGGAAATTGAGGTGGTATTCTGATGAGAATTTTCTGCTTACTGACTGACATAAGCTACTACAGCCACTATATTAATCTTCTTCCAATCCCTTCACCAGTATAGAAGAGAACCATATAATTTATTTATTTACGTGATTTCTCTGATCTTCTTAGGTTATATAAATTATTCAAGGCACACTGTTGAGAAGATACAGGTTCTGTTGATAGTCAAGACTATACAATTCAATGCCTGTATGTGTATATGCTTTATATACTCAGCAGCAAAGACAGAATTTTTTATTGGATTCAAAAAATAAATATATTTTGAATGTTTAATGGATAACTTAACATGTATCCTAGATAGCATTTGAGCTTTCCAATTTTTTGGAGATGAATATAACTTTGTATTATACCCAAAATTCTGAGGATTATGGAAGTCAAGACTGTCTTCAATGATTTTTTTCTTAAATATTCACAGGAACTTAATTTCTCATGTTCCCCAATAGTACTGTCATTGGTGAGTTATGTGACTATTTCTTCTTGACCTACTATCATAATCCTCACTTTCTTTAAAATCAAACAAGAAGCTTAGCTAATTCCTTGACCACTATATAGAGAACACATATCTGCCATTTATCTTGCCAGTACCTTGGTCTCTCTTGGCTTCTCAGGTTAGTTCCATTGTGAATCCTTGTTTAATTTCCTTCCTGGGGTTTCAGATTTTATTCTTTCATTCTGTAGAGAAATTCAACTTCCTTTATTCCTTCCCCATATTTCATGACAAATCATTGATATTGCATTAGCAACTTTTTCTTGATACCTATAGATAAATAACAATGTTTATATATGTTTCAGAAAAGCCATCATTTAAATAAAACTTTGAAGATAATATGCAGGAATTATTTTTAAAAGTGATATTTCTTTTCTTTTTCACATGACATGGTATATTAAAAATATCAATCTGAATATGGTAATATTTATTTTATACAAGATTTTAATAACTATGTACTGTACTTAATGAGTATTTAAATAATTTATTTGTCATTATGTTAGTCAGCTCTGATTGCCATAAAAAATACCATAGATTAGATGGCTTAATCAATAGAAATTTATTTTTTCTCTGTTACAGAGGCTGTTAAGTCTGAGATCTAGGGTCAGCAATGGTTGGGTTCTGGTTCGGGCTCTTCCTGGTTTGCAGAAGGCTAACTTTTCACTGTGGCCTCCCATGGCACAGGGAGGGAGAGATGGCTCTTGTTCTCTTCTTATAAGAGGACACACTCCTATCAGATTAGGGTTCCCTCTTATTACCTCATTTTACCTTATGTAATTACCTCCTAAAAGTCATACCTCTAGATACAGTCACATGGGTGGAGAGGTAGGACTTCAACATATGAATATGAGGAGATACAATTCAGTTCATAGTAGTTATTATTGAGTAGTTACTACCTAAATAATAATATATTGGCCCTTACTGTGTGTTTACTCTATATGGAGTTTACATTTATTGTTATTTCATTCTTTGTTTTGAATATTTGAAATTTTTATAACTGTGTCATTTGGAAGTGACTTAATACCTTCTTATCAATTTGTGTCAAAAAATTATATAACTAAAGTCTCATATCTAAATAACAAAAAATGATTTGAATTAATTGTTTTTAAATCTTTAATCTTAAACTGTTTGGATTTATACTTTATTTTAAGTACATTTGCTAATATTTTTAGTTTGTACATAAAATTATAAGGCCCCAAGCAGTCTTATTTTTCAATATTAATCAGTTTCTTTCCATCTATTTACTTCTTCTGAAGCATCTATTAGTATTAACCCAGGCTGTGAAAAGAGTGACTGAAAGAAAGAAGAATGTTAGGCAGTGCTAGGATTTAAGTCATTTGTGACTCAACAAAGAACATCTGCTAAACCAAATGTGCACATCAACTGCAAAGGGAGCTTTTTTCAGACATTCCCTAGATAAGGCCCATTCTCTCCAGAGTTCAAAACAGCCAATGCCTACAAAGTCTGATTAATAAAGAAAGGATTTGATATTTATATTTGGGACCGAATTACAATCATGAAGAGAAAGTCAGTGCTTCTGGATTTTTACAAGCTTCAAACTATTTGATTTTACTAAGGCAAGTACATATACCTTTTTGAAGAAAATATGGAAACATTCAAGTTAAGAAAAAAAAATTAACACTCAGATAATCATTTTGTAGAGAGATTTCCTTATAGAAATTATGCAGATATCAGAGCATCACATGGAAGAAAAAGTCTGTTATTTTCTAGGAAAGAGAACTAGAAGCATTATTTAGTCAGTAGTCCTAACTTGTGGAGTTTTCTGTTTTCTGATGCTTTCAAGATACACCAATTAGCTTTTTGCTGCAGAAGTCTATATTCATGTGCCAACATTCCATTTCCTTATCTTCTTTTGAAAGCAAGTTTAAGCATTTGCTCTACTAATTTCTCCAAAACAGGGATTTACCTTGCAATCAATCTTTTAATTTACTGTATTTCTATCTTCCTTCTTTTTTAAACAGAAATAGCTGCTGGTTATTATGGAATTGCCTTTAAAATGCTGATAATATGAAGTCTCTATAGATTTTTTTCACGACATGAAGGTTTTTGTATTTCACAAAAGTGTTTTATGAAATGCCCAGGAGGGAGCCTGCCACTACTGGGAAAATGAATAAATAGCAATCTTAAAAATTAAAAATTTCTTATTTTCATTGAGGAAGGAAAAGAGATTCATGGATTCATTAGTCATTATAGTTGAAGATAAATGAAATGTGAGTTTTTATAAGTGGTGTAATAAATTGAGTGATGCTATTTTAGACTGGCATTATTTAAGTGTCGTTCGTGGAGGAAATAGAATATTAAATTTACGTTGCAAACAAGTAGACAAGTAACATATGAGATAAATTCAAGCCATATAAAGTAGTTGTGAGAATTACATGAGATTACAGTATTCATCTCAATACAGTATTGAGATGAACTTGAATTAAGTAGAACATTTAATTTGGGAGGGCTGTGTGTGAATTGAAAGGTTATCCATCCAAGGATTAACCTTGAATGTTATAATCAACATTTAGTGATCTAACGAAAAGCATATTACTCAATACTTATATGACCCTGTTTCCTTATCTGCCTTACCAATTTTATCTACTATAATCATCCAAATGTGTAATATGTGAGAATCACAGAATCATATTTAACATCATTTTAAAATAAATGATAAACATCAAGATGAGAAGATTTACTAAGAGAAGTATTAAAGCTTGTTAAATTGTCAGAACAAGAAGTTTTAGACAATTATGTTACCATGTAGTCTGCTTAATGCATTCAACATTTTATAAAGAAAAAAAACTGAAGAGAATACACACACACAGCTTTCATCAGATGCATTGAGAGTGTCAGAATTCTTTAAAAACATGGAGAAATCCTGAACTCCTGCAGGAAAAAAGAAAAGCAATATATAGAAAATATATTAAAAAGGTAAAAAAAAAAGAGGGAAGACATTGCTGCTCTAGTTGTTTCATCATCAAAAATCATTATAGGAGTCAAAATGAAGAAATAAGATAAGAAAATGTTTACGGAAAAATTTTTTTTCTAGGACCACATATCCCAAAGATGAATTCGGGTATCATGCCAATACCTCAATTACTGGGACTTAGATTGTCACTGAAAATTGAATGTACCTGAGGGATGTGTTTGTCCTAAGTTAAACTCAGTAAATATGGGGTTTGATGTGATCTTCCAAAGAGAGAGGAATTCTTCACTTTACTGAATACACTTTATAGTATCCTGAATATTAACATGAAGCAGAAAATTTTGACCCACTTAATCACAGGGAAAAATCTTCTAAAATAGTAGCTATTATGCACTGATAACCTACTGTGTTGAAACACAGTAATATGCCTATGCATTCCTTATCTAAATAATGCCTTCTCAATTAAGGTGTCATAGAAAGTTCTAGGTGTTCTATGTTAACGTTATTTTCAGCCTTTGAGGTAACAGGTAGGAACCTGAAGGAGTCTGAGCGGGCTTCTGTGTTTTACCCGTTGGGACATAAACATATTATCATCTTCCCTGTGTGCAGGAAAGGTTAGGAAGCAATGACATGATTCTTACAATGGCCTTATTAAATACTTACTGTTATTATCCTCACTTTACATAAATTTAAGCTGAAAGAAGTTTAGTAATTCTATTTAAAGAAGTAACATTCTCTAGATCCCATGGCTAGAGAATCTTGTGCACTCTAAATCTGTCTGATTAATCTTGAGCTTTCAAGTACTTTACGAGTACACATGATAGAGTCTCTCTACTTCCAAGTCATCTGTATACTCTCCTTCCTCCTTTCTGCCCCTTCTTGGATGAAGGTATTCATGCATTTGTTAATTCCATCCCCACTATTATACTTGAAAATCTTATTTTACAAATGAAATGCAGTAGAAAGAGTATAGACCTTGGAATCAATGAAACCTGGGTTGTAGCCCAAATTCTAAATGATAGCTACAGTAATACTTTTAGGTGGGTTAAATTAGTGAACTCCAAACTCTCTAGGATTCTAGTTTAGCTTAATGAATGTAAATATATATGGAGAATTCACCTAAATTAATGGAATGTGTAGAATCTCTCATTAAGCTGGTTTATGGTGGGTAATCCAGTTTCAGTAGACTATGTCAGTGAAGGTGGGCCAGAATAGAGTATCAGACAGAAGCCCCTGCTAATACCTTCAGTTGCTATCCGTTGTCCCTGATCATCTCAGGCACTGGTTGACCATCTACTCTTTAACCACTGCGATCTGAAAAAACTGATGTTTTGGTTCCATGACCAAATAATGACTTTCCCTCATGTACCTCCTCCCATCAATTAGCCCCAGTTAGTGTATACTTTATCTTATTCAATAATATGAAAGAGCATATTTGCTAGTTATTATTGAACTTCTCCAGACAATCAGATGGGGGGAAATATACTCTGATGTCTGGGAAAGGTGTAGAGGTAAAAATATATATTATCTACAGGGAGCACAGAAGGGTTTCTAATGGATCAAAATTTCTCCAAATTATGGCAAACCAAAAGCAATGTCTTGTTGGATAAGAATGGTCTACACCTAGATGTGCAGCTGCTGGGACACGATTCTAAATAAAATTAAACAATACTCTTGAATCTTACATAGCTCATTGGTTTAGACAGAAGCCTTCTGATTTCAGATTTTAAAAAGCAGTAAACTCAGAAGGTTTTTGTTTTTTTGGTTAAGGAGTGATTCATAGTAGCTTTCCTTCCAGATATCTATATGATAATAGAGTTTCCAAGTCTAGTTAATATTAACACCTTAGGAGTTTATCTCCTCACTATAAAGTGTATAGTAGTTCTTCTTGTCACACAATGTTATTTTCTTCTCCTCCTTCTCCTTCTCCTTGTTTTTCTCCTCCTCCTTTACCACCACCACCACTATCACTATACTTAACACAAAAAGAGGAGGAAAACTATGTAATTTTGGTTTATTACTGATCTCTCAACAACACTGGACACAGTTCCTGCTATATATTTGGTTTTCAGTAACAATCTGGTATGTTACAGGAAATTCTAGAGAGGATAAAGGACCTCAAGGGAGAAGATGATGTATCATTTAGGGTCCAATCATGAAATAAAAACCACATAATAATTTGAACATTGAAAGTTTAATCTAAATATGTATTATCTACTTTAAAACAGGTTTAATATTAAGAAATAAAGAAGCTCTTAAATATACAAGAGTAGTAGTCATTGAGAAAAAACACTGTCTCCATGACTGAGGATGAATACAAAGGAAGGAACAAATTTGGAAGACCTCTACCCCCAAGTCTGAAATTTGGATCTCATAAGAGAATAGGAGAACCTCTTTTACTGGATGGCAAAGAAGTTATCTATAATGTTGTAGGCCAGGAGCTGGCAAGTAGTAAATAAGCACATAATGTCAAAAACACTTACTGAAAAGCTGGCTGAGGTGAGAGTTGGAACTCACTGGGAAACCAGCATGGGGGTACTGTGCAAACTTGCTGGAAACCCTCCTTCTGGAGCTCTTGAAAAACCGACTTGGAAGCTTCCTATGCAACAAGCCGCTAAAAGGTGGTTAGACTAAATAATAAACAAATATTTATTTTTTATTTTTTGTAATTTATTAAAAATTGTAATTTATTACACATTTATAATAAATTTGTAATTTATTATTTGTTTATTATTGTAATAAACAAATAAAGTAAAACAAATTATGACAAAGCTCGAGCAGGTCCAGAAGTTACAAGTTGCACGAGCAGGTAACTCAGACATTTTCAATACCAATTGCTGTTGTATAGTCTCCTCTCCCACAATCCATGTCTGTGGCTTCCTGGAGTGTTTCTTATGACTAATTGACTAACGATTAAAAAGACCCTCAAGCCTGGTTTACATATATGTTTGCCTGACCTGTTGGTACTGCCTAAATGTGTACAGCTCCAGCACTGCATCCTCAGTCAGGGTCACCCTTTGTCAGTATTTTTCATATGGACGCTGGCACAATGTTAATATTGTTGGTAGAGGGTACTGGAAGGACACTGGAGGGGAAAAAGGCTTTTCTTGTCTGCTCTCCATTTTGTCTCAGTTGCCAGTCTCCTCAAGGGCAAAGCTTCCTCCAATGCTAGAATCCACCATGGTACAGTTAATTCTGTGCTAAGCTCCTGCTTGTGGATGTTTCTTCAGTTATGGGCTAAGGTACGGTGTGACTTCTTCCAGTCCCAGCTATTGACAGCAGATAGATTCGCCAGCTCCTAGTTCCAAAAGCAGTTGATTTTCTGCAGTCCCCCCAACACCTTCTTTAATGGCTTCACAAAAGATTGCCACAAGTGAGGCTCCTCACCTGGCTCTCAGGTGACTGTTGTGCATTCTGAGGTGACAGTCCTCTCTGCGGATGGCTTCCCCCAACACCACAGAGAATATATTTTCAGAAACATCTTAGTACCATTTTTCACCATACGGTGATCCATAAACGTGCCTTCCCGGCCCTCCACCCCATGCCACCTTTGGTAAGGGAGGGAAGAGAGGCTCTTTAGGTAGCTGTTGCAGCTCTATGTGTAATAGATATGATAACATGTATATACCTACATACACGTACACACAGAATTCTTAGTACATTATCTCACACAGCCTGAAATGTGTGTATTCAGTTCTCTTTCTTCATTTCACACTTATGACTTAAGCTATGCAGTCTGAGGAACTAGAGAATTGGGAGCCATGCCACTAAGAGTCCTTATTCTTTCTTCATTCCTCATCCAATTTGTTACCAATTTGGGTCATTTCTTGCTCCCTTTGTGTTTATAAACTTACGTGAATCATTTCTACTTCTTTGTTCAGGACCTCATAATTTCTGTCATGGTTAATTAATATTTTTCTCAATTTATTTTCTATCTTGATTTGATCCTCTTGAACCTATTTTTCATAGAGTTACTAGGGTGATTTTTATTAAAATTCAGATATGATTATGGTGTCCCTTTGAAGCAGTTCAATGTTAAAATACTTCAGGGATAATAATCAAGCTCATTACTGAGAAATTAAGAACATTTCTATTCTAGGCTGTAACTACTTTTCAGTCACTTATCATTTCATCTCCTAAACCCTATGTGCTGTTCATACTTAATCAGAACTATTCTCTAAATAGTGTTTAAATTTAATTGAGAGGTACAAACTACTGTGCATAAAATGGACAGGCTACAGGGGGAGGAGTACAGTGAAATATAGCCATTATTTTGTGGTGATTTTAAATGGAGGATAAGCTATAAAAATGTTGCGTAGCTATGTTGTACACCTGAAACTAACATGATGTTTTAAGTCAACTATACTTCAATAAAAAATTTTAAAAAAGAAAGCTAAACTTTAGTAGTTCTGAACTGCTTGCATAACTCATATTATTTTTACTCTATCTATTCAGCACCTAGCATTGTGAGTGGTCAATGAATGATTGTTAGACAAACAAGTAACTATATGAATAAAGTGGGTTAGAGAAGCATGGATGAAGGAGCAAATAGACCAACAGTTTCTTGTCATTCAGTTGTGTGAAAAAACTCATACTTGATATTTGGAGATGACTGATTTCTTATAGTATTGTAGAGTAAAATGTGCATCAAAGATGTATTCAGTATGGAACATGATACTGATGTAAATATAATTTTATATAAGTTTAGTGTAAAATATGCATATGTAAAAATCCAAAAGTACTCATTAAGATAGTAGTACAATGAGAATGCTTTAAACACCTAAAAATACGAGAAAATAAAGAGTTCAGTAGGAAAAAATTAACCAACTAAGGACAAAGAGCTTGATAAAAGCCTAGGAGAGGTAGGACTATAGATTGCTATAGAAAGAAGTGGAAAGAAAATATGTAAAGACAGTTGATTTAATAATGTGGTGGAAAGCTAGATAACTAGCTGGAGAATGGACAGAAAGATCACTCCCTTGCAGAGAAATTAAAATAGGTGATTTCTTTTTTAAGAAGAGAAGGAAATAAGAATAAAAATATAGTGGAGCCCCTTAAATTATAAATCAATAAGAAGGCATTTTAGTTAAGATGAATGTGACTAGAATCTCAAAGCTGAGAATTCTTTCACAAATCTGGCATGGTCAGACTTCTACCGGTTGCTATGGATGGAATGTTTCTGTTCCCCCCAAATCCATGTTAATTCCTAAACCCAGTGTGATGGTATTAGAAGGTGGGGACTTTGGGAAGTGATAGGTCATGAGGGTAGAACTCTTAAGAGTGAAATTAGTGCCCTTATAAAAGAGATCACAGAGAGCTCCCTTGTCCCTTCCTCAGTGTGAAGATGCAGTGAAAAGAGAGCAGTCTGTGAACCAGGAAGTGGGCTCCCACCAAACAGTAGATCTGCCAGTACCTTGATCTTGGACTTCCAGGCTCTAGAACTGTGAGAAATAAATTTCTGTTATTTATAAGCCACCAAGTCTATAGAGTTTTATCATACCATCCTGAACAGACTAACATACCAATTTAAGCTTCTGAGGTTATTTGCATTATTTGTTATGAGAAAAAAAAAAATCAGTGAATGGATGCTATTTATACTGAGCTTGCAGTTTGATCCTAATCCCTTACCAGTGTCTTTTGAGATAATGTAGAATGTCAAGAAGTTTGAAAAACATATTTTGCCTATTATATAACTGACCTTCCTAGTAGTTCCTTCATCTCCTGTTCCATCCTGCTAACATTGAGGAGAGGAAACTACTTTTTTTTTTTTTGCATTACATGGGCCTCTCACTTTTGATGGATAAGATTCCATTTTCTTGCAAGCTTTTCAGAGCAAAGAGAGAAAAGAATTTTTAGAAAGGGAGAAAGTCATCTAGCAATACTCACAGGGGTTTTAGGAGTCCCATTAACAAAAAGTTTTCTTCCCTTAGCCCTTTTGTTTAAAAGCTTCAATTAACGTTACCATGCAGACATTTTCTGTCTTGATTCCTATCTGGCCACGGAGCCAGATAGGATTCCCACATGCCGCGGAACGGCTGGGCCCGTGAGCCATGGCCACTGGGCCTGCGCGTCTGGAGCCTGTGCTCTGCAACGGGAGAGGCCACAACAGTGAGAGGCCCGCATACCGCAAAAAAAAAAAAAAAAAAAAAAAATACTCTGAGACAATTCTTATGTAAAACAAACACTCTGACCACGCTATAATGTCTGTTCTACAAGTGTATTTGGAAACTTAACTCCAAACTAAGGTGGAATACAGAAAAACAGAATAGC
The DNA here is from genome assembly GCF_963924675.1 of Phocoena phocoena. Classification (NCBI taxonomy): domain Eukaryota; kingdom Metazoa; phylum Chordata; class Mammalia; order Artiodactyla; family Phocoenidae; genus Phocoena; species Phocoena phocoena. Next base: position 56,822,081 of record NC_089236.1, on the reverse strand, counting down.
TTAGGATATAAAATAGAGCACAATAATATGATTACTTTGTTCAATGAAATGTTAACAGAAGTGACACGTGTCATTTCCACTGGAATTTTTCAAAGCCTGAAAATAAATTATATTCTTTTTCTTCTGCCAAGGTGATCTTGAAAGCGAATATTAAGTTGAAGCTATATCAGCTGGGATCCCAGAATCACCATAATGAGCTAAACATGCTGCCAACATGATAATACTCCTAGTCTGAGTGAGAAATAAACTTTTGTAGTGCTAAGCCATGAGATTTTAAGATTGTTACTACAGCATACCCTGGGGCAGACTACTATGGCCAGTTACTCTATTGCACTAACATAGGATTGAGATATGCTATCAATACCAACAACCCACCTTTTCTTCTTGCTCATGTTTATTTATCTTCGGGGGGGTGGGGATCCTAGTGCTTTCCATGTGTTGCCCTTTGAGCATTTTTCTTCCATGTGGGCTTCTCTTTCCCTGTTTTATTAGTGTGTTTTTATTCTCATCTTGTCTTTTCTTGCTTATATCAAAAATTTTCTACAAATGACTGGGTATGCAAATGGCAAAAAGGCTCTGCAATGTGGATCTTGTTAGACTTTTTTACTATGTTTATTGTTGCATTGAATATTTAAAATTGGCTTTTGGAATGAGGCAAGTGTTATCTAAGTTCAGTCTGCTATTTGAATCACAGTCTGTAGTGGGGATTTTTGAAGAACGTTTATCTTCTATGTCTTACATGTTCAACTGGCATTCTTTGAAGTCGAATACATTTTTCATGGACTGTTGTTTTTGATTATCTGTTGATATATTTTTGAATGATTAGAGATATGTTTTATCTTGTGAACATCTACAGATTGCTTTTGCTTCCCCACATTTTCTAACTGTTTAATATTAATTCCTCCTTTTAAACCATAAGCTGTAGGACATTGATGTACACAAACTTTTTCCTAAATTTGAATATTTACTAATATACATCTGTAGCTGTGCAAGGCTCTGTAAGGATCTTTGATCCTGATGCATGGTCTTCTTACATGGAAGCATGTAGTTTATTTTAAATATTCTAATGGTATTTGTGGTTTTCTCTCTCCTGAGAATGAACAAAATATAATAACCTTCAGAGTATACTGAGTTTATTAACTTTCTTGTAGTATGTGCACCTATTCATTTATGTAGACCCCCTGCTTTCCACTTCTGTCTCCCACCATATCATGTCATAGGTAGTAATAATCTATAGTGAATGTACAGTAGGCAACAGCTATGGAATAAAGATGGAGGTAAAGTGATTCTAGCTATTTTGGAAAGAAACTCAGGACTAAAAGCATGAAGGTAGAGTGATAGCAAGGTAGCAACCTCCCCTGACCCTTCTCAGAAGATATTCAATTCATAAATATGGTCTATCGTGTGTGAATTCTGATTATAATCACCTTAGAAATAAAGGGAAAGCAATCACATAATGGAAAATTTCCTACACAATATTATTAATATAATTATGATTAATACTTCTCAGAAAATAAAGTCAACTATAGTACAAATACTATGTTTTGGTTTAACATATGAAAGAGATTATTCAATAATATATTTTGTATCAGTTGATATGGACATGACTAAGCTCTAGCAAGGATATGAAAATGTTGGAAAAATGCATATTTCCTGCACGTATGGTCTTTTGTTGTCCAATTCTATTATAATAACTGCCCACCTAAGAATAAAAAACTGAAAACAGTTTTCAAGCAAGGATTATTGACCAAACTGGTAACTGCCATCTTATCTGTCACTAGCCAAACGTGTCCAGATGGAAAATCTCTGGTTGTAAACGTATTGTAATATAGAGTAGGTGGCCAGCTGATGATGTAAGCACTTCCTCTTTTGCCTTCTAAGTTCATGACATCTGATGAATACATCTCTTTTTAAAGAAAAAGCATTATTTTTAAAGTACCTGGTTATGAGTGCTCAATTCAGTAAGAGCAATAGGTTACAGGTAGAGAGACAAGGGAGTATACTGAGAAACAATTGTTTAAATTCCTTAGGAAGTTTAAAGGATACTTGAAAACTTCTTAAGGAATTTAAACAATTGTTTAAACAATTGTTTAAATTGAGGAAACAATTGTTTAAATTGAGCAAAATTCAAAAGAGTGACTAGATGTTAATCTACTGTCTTTCCCACTGTGGTCCAATGTTTTACCAGAGAATTTGCTGTAATGTAAGAAAGGTGGAAATTTCTCAGTGTTTCTGATCATATTCCAAATTCCCTACAATTATTTGAATTTTACACCCCTTTTGACTGTTCATTAATAGTTACTTGGAAAGCTGAAGAATATTAATCAGATAACAGTATCTTTCAGTGATCATAACCACTCACCATATTTTTATTGGAAGAATAAATGGTTGAGGTGGTATTAACAACAACCTTATAAAAAATACAATTAAAATTACATGAGACATCACTCATTCCGTTAGAAGGCACAGTTTTTAAGAAGTAGGTCTTGTTCAGTGTTCTCCAGAGAAACAGAACCAAGAGTATAAGGCCATTGGGGCAGAATTCACTGTTACTGGGGGGAGGGTCAGGGGACTATTCTATTCTGGCCTTCACCTGATTGAATGAGGCCCATCCACATCAAAGAGAGCAATCTGTTTTACTCAGTCTACCTATTTAAACATTAATCACATCCCAAAACACAATCACAGAAACCCCAGAATAATATTTGACCAAACATCTGGGCACCGTATGGTCCAGTGAAGTTGCTGCATTAAATTAACTATCACCAGGTGTAATCACTTTATCACTAGCTTTCTATTTGTTACTTGGAAAATATACTTCAGCTTCTCTCTTGAATCTGTAAGTCAAATTATGTGTCAAATAATACTGGTTTTCCATTACTTCAAAGAGATAATGCAAGATTAATGTGCTAGTTTCATAATACACATTGAGTTCCTCATAAGAAATAAAGAACTGACATGTTAATATTATCAATATGTTATAGTATTTTAATATATTCAGCAAAGACCATCATTCACTATATGACATGAATAATGAAAAACATCTAAGGAAAAGAAGAAAGTTTGTAAAATCTTTTGAGGAATTCATGAATAGATGTGTATATAACTTGTGTTCTATAATGTATACTAGGTACAGTATTATGGGATATGATAAAGGAAGAAAACTGATATAATCTAATTAGATTTTATTTTAAAGTTTGTACTGTAAGGGTAGCCTTGAATTGTTTTTCAGTATACTTTATCAATGGATATCATACTAAAGATCATTCATTAGATTTACCTTCTAATCAGGAACTTTAACCGACACCATGGTCAAATCAGTTTGATTTTGATATTCATTTGTAAAATTGTTAGAAGAAAGACATGATCTCTAACAAAACATCCTGTTTTAAGATTCTGTATTTTATATGGTAGGTCACAAACCAGTAGCCTATAGATTTACAAAAAAGAAAACAGGAACATATCATTTACAAAACAGAAAATTTTACATAAAAATTAAATGGCTGTACTTCTTTAAAAAAATAAGATCTGGCAACTCTCCCCTAAATTTGCATATGGTATCAGTTTGTACCAAGGGTATAATCTTTCCATTTTATTTCTCATCCACTATTTAAACAAATACGTTTTGAGTATCAGAGACTCAACATTCCTACCTTAGCCAGTGCTTTGGCTTTTCCACCTTTGGTAAACAGTTTTAATTGCAATTCATGTTCTGAAAAAGACAAAAAAACTTAACTGATTTTTGTTTTGTTTTGCCTAACGAAATTGATGAATTAGTCCATGAAGTCATATGAATATCATATTAAAAGTTTATTAAGTCCTGGGATGTTACCAAATAGTAAAGTCTCATCTCTTTTAAGAATAATGTGACTGGTTATTGCTTTCTTCTTTCATTTGCTATCCAGATTGACCCCAAATGACTCAATTTTATGTGAAGGGAAAAGAAGAAAATAGTCTCAATTTGCTCATAATGAAAATGAGTACTGATACTACTTTTTACTGAATAAATAAGTTCCCATTATCTTTTGTGTTAGTGACATCAGAATAAAGAGGAACAGGTTAGCAAAATATTTTACTCTAAGAAACTGTTTACCAAAATACGTCAACACAAGGAAAGATATTCACAAGTGAGTCTAAATTCTTGATTTATCTCTAGAGAACTGACTTAAATCTGATGTCATCAACTATGAGTACCTAAAACAATGAAAATGTATTACTTTTAAAAATTTTAATCATTTAAACAGCCCTTATCTTGCTACTATACCTCTTACCAAGAGGTGGCAGTACCATATTTTCAACATTCAAGTGATGAGAAATATTTACATTGACTTAATGTTATCATTTTTTCCCTTTTTCTGAAAATTAGTAATACAAGTCAGCATTTAAGTGCATTCTCATATAAATCAACTAATGTGTGATAATTACAGCATATTCTTTGTAGGCCATCATGAATCTTCTTTATAGATATTATCTAGAGCTTTCTTTGTATTATAGACAGTGTTCTCTAATGATCGCCAGCACATACACACCAGACTGCCTTACCCCAATATTCAGTTCTTAATGTGCTTAAGGAATGATAAGTATAAAAGTAACTTAAGTAAAAATACAATCTATTGTAATTTAGTGATATATATGGGGGTTGGCCCAAAAAATGTTATAATGTTTATGTAAAACAAAAGAATTTTGATTTAAATGATAAAGACCCTTGTTTCTCTCAGTGTGGTCCACATTAGTACCCTGAGAGCTCATTCTATGTAGAATCTCAGTACCCACCCAGACTTACTTAATCTAAATATACATTTTATCAGGATCCCCAAGTGATTTGAATGCATATTAAATGGTGAGAAGCACTCATCTGAACTAATGATTACAAAAATCATCATCGATAATCGCAACTGGCCTTAGAACAGTGTTTTATAAATTGTGTTCCACCAAATCCTGTAAGTGTGAAGTACTGCTTCTCTGATTACTGTGAGAGAAAGAAGTGTCCTAGAGAAGCACAGTTACACTCTCATCTGTTTGTTTTTTTTTTAATTTTAGTGAAAACACTTAACATGAAATCTACTGCCTTAACAAATGGTTAAGTGTACAATACAGTATTGTTGATGACAGGTATAATGTTGTACAGGAGATCTCTAGAATTTATTCATCTTATTTAACTGAAACTTTCTACTCATTGACTAGTAACTCCTCATTTCCTCCTTGGCAACCCCTGGCAACCCCTGGCAACCGCTCTAACATTCTTTGATTCTATCAATTTGACTATTTAAGATACCTCATATATGTGGAATCATGCAGTTTTTTGTCTTTCTGTGTCTAATTTATTTCACTTAGCATAATGTCTTCAAGTTTCATCCATGTTGTCATGTATCACAGAAGTTCCTTTGTTTTTAAAGCTGAATAATATTCCATTGTGTTTGTGTGTGTATGTGTGTGTTCTTATATATATATATATATATATATATATATATATATATATACACACATACATACACATTATATTTTCTTTATCCATTCATCTACTAATGGACATTCACGTTCCTTTCTTACCTTGGCAATTGTGAATAGTGCTGCAGTGAACGTGGGAGTACTAATATCTCCTTGAGAACCTGATTTAAATTACCCAGAGGTGTGATTACTGGATCATATAGTAGTTCTGTTTTTAATTTTTTGAGAAATTTTTAAAAATGTTTTCTGTAGAAGCTCTACCATTTTGCAGTCACACCAATGGTGCATGTACTGGTTGTTCCAGCACTTTGGGTGAAAAGACTATCTTTGCTCCATTGTATTTGTCATTGCCCCTCTGTCAAAGGTCAGTTGACTATATTTACATGAGTCTATTTCTGAGTTCTCTGTTATGTTCCACTGATCTATTCTCTTACCAATACTACACTGTTCTGATTACTGTAGCTTTATAGTAAGTCATGAAGAAGTCAGCTAGTGTCAGTCCTCCAACTTTGTTCTTCTCCTTCAATATTATGTTAGCTATTCTGAGGTTTTTTGCCTCTCCATTTCAATGTAAGAAACAATTTGTTTCTATCCACAAATAACTTATTGGGATTTTGATTTTAATTATATTAAATCTAAAGATCAAGTTAGGAAGAACTGATATTTTGACAATATTGACATGAATCTTAACTATCCATGAGCATGGAATTTCTCTCCACTTATTTAGTTCTTCTTTGACTCCTTTCATCCCAGTTTTATAGTTTTCCTCATATACATCTTGTATATATTTTGCTAGATTTTTACCTAAGTATTTCATTTTTGCAGGTGCTACTATAAATGGTATTGCATTTTTAACTTTAAATTTCACTTGTTCATTATTGGTACATAGGAAAGTGACAAACTTTGTATATTAACCGTGTATACTGCAACTACTATAATTTCTTATTAGTTCTAGGATTTTTTTGTCAGTTCTTTTCAATTTTTTGCATAGACAAAGAAGACACTTTTATGTCTTCCTTCCCAATCGGTATACATTTTATTTCTTTTTCTTGTCTTATTGGATTAGCTTGAACTTCCTGTATGATGTTGAAAGGGAGTGGTGAGAGGAGACTTTCTTTTCTTGTACCTGCTCTTAATAGGAAAGCTTCAAGTTTCTCATAATTAAGTATGATGCTAGGTAATAAGTGTTTTTGTTGATATTTTTCATTAAGTTGAGGAAATTTCTCTCTGTTGCTATTTTACCAGAAGTTTTTGCCACATTTAGTGGTGGATTTTATCAAATGCTGTTTCTGCATCTATTGATATGATCATATGATTTTTCTTTTCAGTGTGTTGATGTGAAACATTACATTAGTTGTTTTTTGAATATTGAGCCAGCCTTGCATACCTGGTATAAATCCCACAATGTCTTGGTGTATATTTTTATACACTGTTGGATTTGTTTTCTTCTTGTAGTTATACAGTTTCAGGTCTACATTTAAGTCTTTAATCCGTTTTGTATTGTTTTGTGTGTGTGTGTGTGTGTGTGTGTGTGTGTGTGTGAATGTGGTGTAAGGTAATGGTCCAGTCCCATTGTTTTATGTACCTGTTTTCATTCCAGTACTAATACTGTTTTGATTACTGTAGACTATACTTTGAAATCAGGTAACATGATGCCTCCACCATTAAATCTGTAGACGTCTTTGGTATTGATATTTTAACAATAATAAGTCTTCCAGTCCATGAATATAAATATTTTCCATTTTTATGTGTCTTTAATTTCTTTTAACAATATTTTATAGCTTTTGGTATACAAGTCTTTTGCTTTCTTAGTTAAGTTTATTCCTCATCTGTTGTATATACAATTGAGTTGCTATTATGTGTTGAAATGCAAAATCAGCACTAACAGTGAAAATCATTTAAATTTTCCTTTAGAATTCTTAGGAAAAAATACACTGCATTCAGAACATCTCTAAAGTATTTTAAGGCAAGCAATTTTTAATTCATTTATGAAATAGATCACCTTTTTGGACTGATTACTACTGCCTTTTTGATGGACTACATTGTAAATATATGTCTTTATACACTGAAGTAATAATTGATTCTGTACGAAAGTTAAAAGAGAGTGGCTTTTGACAAAACAAACAAGCAAAAAAACTTTAAGTTCACATCTCTCACATAACTTATTTTCAAGAAAATCTGTCCTTGACTACAATGGACAGAGTTACATATGACAGTGATCATTCTCTCTCTTTCTCCTTCACTTTTCCTCTTAATCTAACATTTGTTAATATAATTAAAGTAGTAACATGATAGAATTCTACCTTAAGTTTCTTTTTAAGCTCTCCACTAAAATATGAGAGGTTGAGTGTATTATATGAAGTAGATGATTAGTGTATATATACTTCCTTTGCCCTTGTTACAACTTCACCTTAGTCTCAGTTTGTATCAATTGATATCCATGACATATTTAATTCTTTACTAATAATAGAGGAAATTTAAGTTATGAAAGAGAGTATATGGGGGAGAATAAAAGAGAAGGTTGCATATAATATGACATCTATCAGTGTTAGGTCTTACAACTTAGTTCACTTTCCAAATTAGTAGATGAGAGGGTTTAGAATTTTCTCAAATAGATGAAAGTAGCTTTCTGAGATAGAAAAGTCTGAGGCAAGCATTATTAATTCATAGTTCATAATTTAAAATGAAAATCCTTCTCACTTCTAAAATCAACCTGGCAATTACTACTCCACATGATGAGAATATCCAGATGTAAGGTGTTTGTTTGTTTTTAGGTGAATGTCAGCATCTTCATGTTGTGGAAAGTGACTACAGTGTTCATCAGCAGTTTGGCAGGCACTGGGCATGTATGGAGAAAGAGCAGTGACCTTGCACAGCAACTTCTGTTAACAGACTGTTTTATATGGACAGGTAAGGCATCCCTTTGGGAACTCCTATAAATTGTGGGAGAGGGATAAAACATTGAATGAACTAGTTTCTATCAGGATGGTAGGAATTCTATTACTATAATTTAATTTAAAAAATAGCAATGACAGTCTTCCACCAACAGCATATACATGGATTCCAATTTCTTCACATCTTCACCAACAATTATTATTGTTTGTTTGTTTCTTGGATAATATTCATCCTGACAGGTGTGAGGTGATATCTCATTGTGGTTTTAATTTGCATTTCCCTGATGATTGATGAATTTGAGCACCTTTTCCCTTTACCTGTTGGCCATTTATATGTCTTTGGAGAAATGTCTGTTCAAGACCTTTACCCATTTCTTAATTGGGTTATTTGGTTTGTTTTGCTATTGAGTTGTAGGAGTTCATTATATTTTGGAAATTAAGTCCTTATCAGATATATGGTTTGCAAATATCTTCTTTCAGTCCACAGACTGCCTTTGCAATGGGTATAAAGTTACAATTATACAAGAGCCCATTAGGTACTAGAGAGGGAAGGCACTCATGACACTCTATCTTAGAGAGACACTCCTATATCTTTTCTCTCAAAACAAAATTATGTGTCACAGTTCTCCAAAAGTTTTGCAAGAACCTTACATTTAAATATACGGTTTGTCATCTACCATGAGTCAGTTTAGACCATGATGTGATTTTCCTTTTATATAATCTTAATGATAACTCTATTAAAAACAATAGGAGATGGCCCTCCCTAGCCCCTGCGCCTCTCATGGAAAACACCTGTGAAAGCTTCTAGATATCCTCCCACAACCACCCCCATAGTTATCACTCAGCAATTTGATGACATGGATGAATGCATAATTGCTGTCTGAAATGGGTTAGAACCTTCTGGCTACTCAGAATGGAAATAAATACAACTTCTTACAATAGGGCAGACCTGAGGCCAGATTAGCAAGAACTAATCTCAGAGAAGTGTTACCAACAATTAGGACACCATTTGGTCACCTGTCTTTGAACCTATTATCAGGTATACAGCATGCAGTACTATCCCAAATTCTTCCCCATTAACCAGATAGAGCAGAAGATCATTTATTACCCAGTAGATCATAACATTTTGAACAACATGTTCACTATCCATTCCCATGAAATTTCTTCACATCCCATTAATCAATATACAGAAAGCCTATATTCTTCCTTTTCCAGAAGTAAATCTATGTCAGCATGCTATCCTCATTCTAAAATTGTCAAGAACTATGAGAGATCTGTGACTTTGCTCTACTTAAAAGCTGGCACATAATTTGCCACAATTTTAGAAATGCGGGCAGAATACAGGAGACATGAGTCATAGAACTTTATGGCTAATGGCAATATAAGCAGCATGAACATCAGAGTATTTCCTCAGTCCACTTTGCAACTAAGGCTCATGGGAATAACTCAAATAGGTCCAAACAGATATCTGAGAATGCAATCGTTTGCATTTTATGAAAGGCATCCTGACTTTAGGAAACTGAACTCTTTTATAAGGGAGGTAAGCATGCCTGCTACAAAGGGAGACATTGTTTCTGTCTTCTTAGGCTGATTGCTAAACAAATACCTTTGAAAACAGTCTGGAACAAAGGCAGTCAAAGTCTCTGCAAAATGTCAGGAAACCTCAGGTACCCATAAAGAATTGTCTCTCAGTATTGGCTTCCTCAGCTTTACCTACTTTTCTTCTTTCTCTCTCTCCGTCTCTACTCCTTCCTTCCTTTCCCTTTATTTCTCTCTCTCTCTCCCTCTCTCTCATTCTTTCTTTCTTTCCTTTTTTTATTGCTTCTATTCTTGGCTTTAATGGTCTTCACAAAGATAAGACTAAAATAGTAGTAAATAAATATTTTCAGGTACAATGATACATAAAGATGAAATAGTCCTGATTTCTTTTGTTGTGCAATTAGTTTAATTTTCTCCTTCAGATTTTATTTTCATATATCATATATATGTTTCTATGTGAGTGTGTGCATGTTGCAGGGGGGGCAACACTTAAAATGTTATAAGTTAGAGTTTGTATCAAATTTGCTTAATGTAAGTTTGTATGGTCAGATTTTCAGACTATTCCTGTGGAAATTATATTCAATAGGCCTAAGATGGTACCCAGAGTTTATACTTTTAGGATAGAGCAAACTGAAATCTTAAATGAAGCAATTTGAGGAAAACAGGCATGGAACATTTTTTTAAAAGAGAAAGAAATGGACATATCTTTACTGAACACATTTTTTACAATGACAAGATAACTTCAAATGGTCAAACCTTTTTTTCTTTGTGTATTAATGAGGTAAACACATTTTTGCTTTGTTCATAACTAATGTTTTCTTTAAGTGTATCAACAAAGAACAAATTAACTGCAATTTTTATTGTAGCATGTAGATGTAATTTGATATAGCAACTTTATGCAAATTAATTTAGTGCCACAGAAAAACACATCTGTAACACTTAACAAATGAGAAAACAAGTAGAACAAAAGAAATATGAATTGTAAAATTTCATTTATCTCATAACATCTTGCATCATACTGAGAAAAAAAAATTAAATCCTGAAAATCCTAAATGCATGAATATTGTATCAAAAATGAAAACAAATAATTGATATTCTTTAAAATATTTTTATTTGATAATGTTAAAATATTTTAAAGGTCAATGTACAATAAGAAGCTATAAAATAGATCATTTAAAGTATCTTTTCACATACAGTATTTGGGCAAATAGGAGAGTCTATCCTGACTTGTATAGTCTTCAAAATTAAATTAATGCCTAATTTAAATTGTAAAATATCTCTATAATTCTCACAGTTTTATATGTTTCATGAAATTCTACTAGTCTTTATGTATACATACATTACATATCACATAATAGTTGGCCTGAATGACCAGAAATATCAACATTTTCTCATGTCTGGACCTTTTTTTCCCCTTCTGTTTCATATATCTTGGGATATATCTTAATGAATCAAATTCTGGTGTTTTAGTACAAAAACTAAAAAAGACCACTGCTTTCTCTTAATCAGCTTCAGGGTAAGCAAAGTGCAGACACACTAAAAATCAGTGGAGACTAGCTCCCAACACCGAGCTGACAGCTAGAATTTGCTTGGCTATCTCTACACTCTGTTATCATCCTTCCCATTTGTTTTGTTGTTGATGTTATTAAGATAGGCAGGTCCAAGGAATTCTGGAAATTGTTTTACTCTTGGATTTTGTAGTTGTCATTTGTGAAAGTATTCTCCTACCTGCCTGAAATTAGAACCTCAGAATTTTGAAACAGGAAAGAATGTTTGGATTTAAGGATTTAATGAAGAATGTTGAATAGAATGCTCTAAACCAGAACTTTGGAGGTAGATACCAGTTGAGAAAAGAGAAGAGAAGAGGGAGCTTTGAAATTCCTTTGTGGGTGGAATTAACAGGGAGAGATACTGGAGAGGTCAGTCAACACTTGCTCAAATAAAAACAAAAGTTATTTTAATTGTAGTTGATAGAGTTGTGAACTGTCAAACAATTTCAAACATAGTCACTTAAAAAACATCGTGTGATACTTATATAATTATGTGAATTTGAACAGTTTATGAAAATACGTATTTTTCTCAGTACTAGAACAAATCTATTGTTTTAGGTACTATTACAATGTGCAATGTAAAAAAATGAAACAATTAAAGAATACTATAGTGTTTCCCAAAGCTTTTAAAAGCTGTGTCATATTTATTGAATATATAATGCTCTAGTACATCAGGGGACAAAACACATTTCCTTCCCTACCAACAAAATAATGGCTTGTTCTTATTTCAAATAAAATTTTGTATACTATAATTTTATTGAAAGAAAATCCTAAAATATGGAGCTTTGGAACTCAGTATATTAATGATTAAGAATAATAAATTAATCTAGGCCAAAAGATAATCTACTTCAAATTTTAAGGTATTTCTTATGGCTCAAAGATATATATATATATATATATATATATATATATATATATATATATATATATGGAATCATACACTTGCAGCCTTTTCATATTGGCCTCTTTCACTTGGTAAATGCTTTAAAGTTTCCCCATGTCCTTTCGTGGTTTGGTAGCTCAATTCATTTAAGTGCTAAATAATATTCCATTGTCTAGATGTGCCACTATTTATCCATTTACTGACTGAAGGACATCTTGGTTGCTTCCAAGTTTTGGCAATTATGAATAAAGCTGCAATAAACATCTATGTGCAGGTTTTTGTTTAGACAGAAGTTTTTAATACTGTTGGATAAATACCAAGGTGCATGATTGCTGATTCGTATGATAAGAGTATGTTTAGCTTTATAAGAAACTACCAAACTGTCTTTCAAAGGGGATGTTCCATTTTGTGTTCCCACCAGCAATAAATGAGAGTTCCTGTTGCTTCAATCCTCCTCAGCATTTGGTGTTGTCACTGTTCTGGATTTTAGCCATTCTTATAGGTATGTAGTGGTATCTCTTTGATATTTGCATTTTCTGATTTTATTGATCCCTAATTTGTATTGGTTGGTTTGGGCTGAGCAGTATTTTGAGCTAATACCAGCAATTCCACTGCCCAGTGATGTGCTATAACTACTATTGTATTCATTCAGAAATTAATTCATTTAGTATTCAATGACTATTTGTTGAGCATTTTTTTTTTCTCTTATGTTCAAGACACTTCCTCTAGTACTAGGATTATAGTAATGAACTATAAAGACACGTTCACTGCCCTCCTGGAACTTAAATTTTTATGCTGGAGACAGACACCGAACAAAAAAAAAAATTATGAAAACAGTGAAGTGATAACATTTTCCTCAGTGCATCATGAAGAACTTGAGATATATAACAAGAGGAGCTTAGCTAGTCAGAAAGGTCAAAACTGTAAATTAAAACTCTGAACCTAGTATGCTGCCTTCAAGTTATTTATACCAAAATGAAACCACCTACTCATTCAAATATTTTTCTTCTATGATTATAGCCCTTTCCCTTCCTCCCAGGTTTAGCTCTTTAATACATAGAAGAGATTTTGCCCTTCTTGAATTTGCATTTTCTTCTGATTATCATGCCTAATGTTAAAAATGATTAAAGAAGACAATTTAGGTTATACAAACAAACTTTAATTACTTTATGAAGTGGAGAGTGTCTTTTCAGAGAACAGTAAATGGCAGAAAGCAGGAAGCTTTTATAGGATAAAGAATAAAAAGCAAGAAAGAGACAAATAGAAAATAGCTGATTGGCTGGGGCTACATAGCCAGCCTTGTTTGGGATGAGAAGGCCCAGAGCTGGCTTGGAGTTTAGGGATTCGTTGACTGGATATACAGTGTTTCTGGACAAGCAGAGCATTTATAGGGACAGGAAAGATATCCAACTTTCAGTTTGGTGATGTGGCATCCTGGGCAGGAGTGGCTCTTTTGGGGATCTAGAAATCTATTTCAAATGTCCCCCCTTTGATCATCCTCTTGACCATTCAAGATGCTTGATCAAAGATACCTGGTCTTAGTTACCATTGCCTCTTTGGGTCTCAGCATTGTATCCACAAGAGACAATGTCAGGCTCATATTCTTGGAGCAGGTTACATTTTTCTGTTTTCTTTTGTCGTCCCAGTTGGAGATAGACCATTTGTCAGCTGGTCAGTGACTGCCCACATGCATTTATAACTTTTAAGAGAATACAGTGTATTAGGGAGACAATTATTAACAACAAAACAACACTCATGGGCTTCCCTGGTGGCGCAGTGGTTGAGAGCCTGCCTGCCGATGCAGGGGACACGGGTTCGTGCCCCGGTCCAGGAAGATCCCACATGCCGCGGGGCGCCTAGGCCCGTGAGCCATGGCCGCTGAGCCTGCGCGTCCAGAGCCTGTGCTCCGCAACAGGAGAGTCCACAACAGTGAGAGGTCCGCGTACCGCAAAACAACAACAACAACAAAAAAAACACTCATGGTTTGGGGAGCACTTCTGAGCCAAGAGACCCTGTGACCCAAACCAGTTAGAATCAAATAAGTCAAGAAATGTTCCTCTTTAAGCCAGTAGGCCTGTCTATGTATTTCATGTACCTGTGTCTCTACTTCCCCAGAAGTGTTTATCCAGTGAGCCTGCTCAAGAGAAACTGAGGTATTAGAAATCAGAGAGAAGTCTGTGATGGGCAGAAAGAACTGCAGGATCACCCACATCATCACAAATCCAACAGTTAACTAGCTTTATGTATTTGGACTCATTCAATTTTCAGCCCTTTTTTCATGCCTAAGTACAAATATTTCTGTCTTATTATATTATGTGGACTTATATGTATAGAAATAAAATTTTTATTTATTTATTTATTTGGCTGCATCGTGTGGCATGTGGCATCTAGTCCCCAATGAGGGATCAAACCCATGCCCCCTGCAGTGGAAGTGTGGAGTCTTAACCACTGGACCTCCCAGGAAGTCCCTAGAAATAAACTTTAAATAGTCACAAAAAGGGATTAGCATCAGGACCAAGTGTGAATACTAGGTATTTCTAAGTTTGAATTCAGGTAAACATTGCATCTATTTAGGAATAAGAAATATTCAAAAGAAAACATAGCCCATCTTTTTGCAATTTCCTGTTTTAATAGAAAGAGGATGAGAAGAATGAGAATTGTTAAAGTGAAATTGAGACCTACCGCGTGGTAAGATATTGCATCACAAACCTCAGCGTTATTTTGCATAACTCCTTGATTTTGACAATGTATTTCTGAAGTTTTCTTAAAAGATTCTATTTCCCTTATTTTCCGTCCTAATTTACTTACTGTAAATTTCATTGAAGCAATAGTTTTCATTTTGCTAGCTAGTATGCAAATTAAATGAAGAAGACAACAGAATAATCTCTTAGCAAAGTCTTAGGAAGTGCTATTTCCTTTGTTTTCCAGATTCATTATTTAAAAATTTTTATTGTAACGGTAAGTGTGCATTTGCTGGTCTACAAACAAAAGCAAATTGTCTAATCTAAATTGTTATCAATTTCATAGAGGGCAACAAAATGATCGAACCTCCTCCAGCTTTATTTGAATTGCATTTTATAGACTGAAATCAAAGTTACAAATGCACGTTTACCAATTCAATGCATATACATTTATTCACTCCACATATCTTTATCAAAGGCCTTGTCTTTCTTTACTAAGGAAAACAGTATTATAAGCAGTTCCCAACTCAAATATGGATTTTGTTTCCAAAGACTCCTTGCAAATGTGGACTAACAAAAAAACACTTATTTGAAATTCAAAATACCTCTTAAGCTGATACACATAATGGGCTTTGCAAAGCTATCTCATTTTTAAAAATCAGTTAACTCATAAGGACGTATCCTGAAAGAAAATCAGGTTCAGCATGGCACACTTAGTGTTCAAAGTTGTGATGCCCTGATCTCTAAAGTGCAGACTCTGCATTCACACCAAATTAGCATTCTTTGTTTTTTAGCCATTTATCTTATTCTCTAGCCTACCAGGATGACAAGAGAAGGAAAGCATTTGAGGAAAAAAGAAAAAAAAAACCCACAAGGGAAAGTGGAGGCTGCAGTTGAGTGTTGCCTGGATAACACTTAAGCTTGAGGCTAATAAAAGCTGGAGTGTTTTTAAAACTAGTGCTAAAGTCGTAGCTTTATATGTAGCTTCTCCTCATGAGGTGCCTTCTTTTATAAGAAGGGTCCATCATTTCTTTGTCTGTCAAACTTTAGATTTCTTTTCCTCTTAGAATAGTCTTCATCCTATACAATAAAACAAAAGGCAATTGTTCCCACTTCCATAATTAAACCCACCCAAAGACCATTTTCCAAATGGAAGGCTATGGCGTTGTACATCTTGGATAGCACTGTGACGTGGCATTGTCTACAGCCAGTTGAGTCCAGCTTTGCATTCTTATAAGCAGGACATTTCTCCTCCACTCTACTTAGCCCGTGATCACCACCTACAGTGCACAGATTGTATGGATAGTGCTTTCTACCCCTTGCCTTACTTGGCTCTTCTGTTGCAAAAATTCAACTTAATATAGTATTAATATCAGATTCTGATTTCTTTAAATATAATTAAAGTATTTGGGGGGTCCTGGAAACATGTTTATAAGTAAAGTAAGTACAAGAAAATTAAATTTGGATAATGTTTTAAAATACACCTTAAGTTTCAGAAAGGAGGCAAGGACTGGCCAAATTATCACATCCACAAATTGTTTATATATATTTTTAACAGTTAATGACTTTCAATCACTTCATTTTTTCAAACTTATACTCAGGAAATGTTATGTCTAGGGCCATTCTAGCCATAGAATTTTAGTATCTAGTGTGATGATTTTATGTTTTCATTATTTAAAAAGCCATTTTTTATAACGGTATACACCAGGGCAGTAAAAATTGGATTCTTGTTTTAGAATATTTTTTGGATTGAAATGTGTGTAAACATTGTATAACTTAAACAGTATAACTGAATATTTATGATGTTGCTATGGGTTTTACCTCCTTTAATTTTTCCAGGTAAAAATTCATTGTGTGTGTGTTTTAAATATCTTTAAATGTTTTAAAACTTGGAAGTTACTACCTGTAGATAATATTACTTGGAACAAAATTTTTTTGAAACTTTGATAATTTTATTTTGAATGAAAAACTGGTTTATGTTCAATGTGTACTTCACCAATTCCATCTGTATTCTTAATGAGAATCCTTATCTAGTGCATGTTTTATTCCAAGTATTCCTGGATGATCCCATAGACACTTTGACTTCATGGTCTGCAGACCATTACATCTATGCCATAAAGGCGGCTCAGGGAAGATAACTAATGATTTTACAATAGTCATTATCTAGAAAGTATTACTATCCAGAAACACATAGATGTTGGAGGCCTGACACTGTGGAGACAAACAGGTTCAGAATCATTTAAGGTTCATATTTCTTCCTTAGTTCCAACTGATTTTTGCATCCCAACTTTCCACAAATAGAAATTGTGAAACCATATGACAATGGCAGCACTTTCCATTGGTTCTTAAGATTTTTTTTCCTGTTACAGCTTTCTGAAATACATCTTTTAAAGTTTTCTGCCCTACAATATTACTCTTTTCTCTCATCTTGACCTATCTCCTTTTAATTCAAGGATCTGAAAGTTAATTACCTTTATACTATGAGCACCTTCTTTTGAGAGATGTACCCCATAAGATCTATGTCATGGATCCATGGATTTCTCATCTATGCCTCATACTACTAATATCCCCCCTTACACACACACACACACACAGACACACACACAGACACAAACACACACACACATACATACCACATACTTATTCACTCTTTGTTAAATTCCTTTTTCACAGCTACTCCAGATATGATGATTGTTTAATGTCGACGTCAAAATGACACTATACACTGAAAAGCAGAAACATCTTGCAAGACCAAGGCAAGATAGATACCTGAAAAAGTATTTTATACTCCTGTGGTGAGCATTTTTTTTCTTTGGTGTGTGCCCACTGGAAAACAAAGTAACTGTGTTTAGGAACTTAACTGAATAGCAAATATTACTGAACAGTAGTTTACTTAAAAAAACAAGCTTCATTTATGAAAACAGCTTTAGACTTTAGAAATATTGTAAAGATTTTACAGGGAGTCCCCATATATATCATTTCCCCTATAATAAATATCTTAATATAGTATGGGACATTTGTTACAATTAGTAAACCATATTGATACATTATTATTAAAACATTTCATACTTTATTCAGATTTCCTTCAGTTTTATCTGATGTCCTTTTTCTGCCCCAGGATACCACATTACATTTGTTCTAATAATCTCCTTACATTCCGCTTGGTTATGACAGCTTTTCAGACATCCCTTGTTCCATAACGTGGACAATTTTGAGGAGTTTTTGTCAAGTATTTTGTAGGATGCTCTCTAGTGGAATTTGATATTATTCTCATTATTAGACTGGAATTATGTATTGTGAGTGAGATTATGTATCTTGAGAGAGGGAGAGTGACAGAAAGATTGAAATTTTTTAAAACATTAGTTTCCCCCACTTGACGTAAGGACAGGGATTTTATTCAGTGCGTGTTTTAGTCTGTTTGGGTTGCCATAACAAAATGCCATAGACTGGGTGGCTTAAACAGCAGAAATTTATTTCTCACAGTTCTAGGATTCAATTCCTAGTGAAGGAAGACTCTTTTCCTGGCTTGTAATGACCACCTTCTTATTATTCTATTCATGTGGCATTTCCTCTTTTTTTTTTTTTGCGGTACGCGGGCCTCTCACTGTTGTGGCCTCTCCCGTTGTGGAGCACAGGCTCCGGACGTGCAGGCTTATCGGCCATGGCTCACGGGCCCAGCCGCTCCCTGGCATGTAGGATCTTCCCGGACCGGGGCACGAACCCGTGTCCCCTGAATCGGCAGGCGGACTCTCAACCACTGCGCCACCAGGAAAGCCCCAGCATTTCCTTTTTGCATGCTGGAAGAGTGGGGGGAATCTCTTTTTCTTCCTGTTCCTTTAAGACCACCAATCCTATTGGATTAGGGGCCATTTTTTTAATCTCTCTTAATCTTTACCTCCCAAAAGTGCAATCTCCAGCTACAATCACAATGGAGGTTAGGGCTTTAAATATATGACTTTAGGGAGGGACACAAGTCAATCCATAGCATCCCTTATTTATTTATTCAATAATATGTTATACCTATATGGACATATAAATATCTAGTTCCACTTTACCTTATAATCCAATACTACTTTATTTATTTAGTTGTTTCAGATTTGGCCATTAGGAGCTCATTTCTTGGTTTATGTGTAACTATCGTTACCCAATATTAGTATTAATTTCAATCACTCCTAACTGAAGAATTGGTAAAAATGATTAACCATGTAAAAGTAATACAACAGTATCTCATCTAGTATGGTAGGTTTTCCAGATAATGTTACATTTTGTCCCAAGCTTTCCTAGCCTGATTTCAGTCTCTGCAGTATGGTTTCTCTATTTATATGTGGTTGTTTCTTGTTGTTATCGTTGTTGTTCCTCCTCTCCTCTTCCCACTCCTCTTGCTTTTTTGTCCTGTTCTTTCCATATTTTTCTAGGCTCTCTTTCTTTACTGTTACCTGACAGATGAGTTTCCTGGTTTCTTTTAATTCTATTTCTTCCTGTTTAATACGGGAACATAGTTGTATTTCAATAATTATTTGATGTGTCTAATTTTGTAAAAAATTTTCAAAATAGCTCTTGAATTATCATCCACTTTTTTTAGACAACAGGGTTTTGTAGCTTTGTGTGTTTTGATATAATGACTTATCATTACATCAAAACACTAAAAGAAAAAAGCGTATCAAAGCCATATTCAACATCTATTGGTAAACAGAGAACATTTAATTCATGTATGTATTTCATGCAGAAAGGGTGAAGATTTGGCATCTTTAGAACAATTCAATATGTTGGGCAAATATGCTTAACATTTTAAACTCTTGGAGCTTTTATTCTATTTATTGGAGGTTTTATTTGACCCTAAAATAGATTTTGTGCTGAAATTTTGTATTTTTATGCAGTTTTAATGTGAGATAACCATAAAAAGCAAAACAGTATGAAACACTGACAAATTGGTACAGGAAAAATGAAAATATTAATAATTTTGAAAACCTCCACAACGTTACATTATGTAAAAAATTAAATCACACAGTACCAGTTATTGTTTATCCCTACATACAATTATTTCAGAATTTTAAAACCTACACATAATTTTCTATCTTTGAAAATTGTGTATCTTGAATTGGAATGAAGTCCATCATAATTTTTCTCAAAATCATTAATGGAATGAGGGGAGTTTTGATAACCAATGGTAATCTGAAGGTTTCTTTAAAAAAAGAAAAAAAACTTTAAAAGAAAGATAAAGATGCACGCACACACACAAATGCCCACAATAAAGACAGATGACAGAGATGGCTGCAAATTTCAAAATACTTATATTTAAATATTCCAGAAAACCAAGTACAGCAGAGTCACCTGTCATTATACTTTTAAGGAGATTATGAGAAATCTAGAAAAAAGAATGTGAAATAAAGAAAATAGGAATTAGCAGGGAGCCTAAGATTGATCTAAAATCACTTTTAGAGAGAAATGTCAATACTAAGTTTGAAAACATTTAAAAAGAATTTGGGCATATCAGAGCAGAGACTACAGGGAGAGAAGTTAAAATGTGTGACCTGAGGTGGCAGCTTTTCAAGACATTGCTCTGGGGAAAAAGAATGTGAAAAGGAAGGGACAGGTACTCTAGATATAGGGTGATATAACAAAATAAAGCAAGAGTTGCAAATTTGTGTTGTGCAAAACAAAAAAGGACAACAGCAAAAGACACTGAAGCCACATAATCCTTCTCCTAACCCCCCAGAAGAATAAAGGCATCCATTAAAGAAATTATTCTTTACTACACTGGCAGAAAAAGCATTCTTGAACTAGGAATTCACTCCAAATTTGTGAAA
This sequence comes from Phocoena phocoena, assembly GCF_963924675.1. Lineage (NCBI taxonomy): Eukaryota > Metazoa > Chordata > Mammalia > Artiodactyla > Phocoenidae > Phocoena > Phocoena phocoena. The sequence goes on along the minus strand of NC_089236.1, from coordinate 56,801,279 downwards.
TAAATACATATGAAATAAATAGAAAAAAGCAGCCTAAATTTTTTTTTTTTGGCCACACCACGTGGCATGTGGGATCTTAGTTCCCCGACCAGAGATAAACCATGCCCCCTGCAGTGGAAGCATGGAGACTTAACCACTGGACCGCAAGGGAAATCCCAGTCTAAATATTTTTAAAATTTCTATTAGAAAGAGAAACCAAACAAACAAACAGAAAATGAGAATAAAAACATTGCTTAATGAAATGCTCTTCCCCCCACCCAAATAAAATGCACCAAAAAGTACAAAGAAGAAAATTAATAAAAACGTTCCTGATTATTTTCTACAAAACATTTGGAATTATGTAAAACCATCTTGAATCACAAATCCAAAACCAGAAAACACAAATGTTCAAAATAAAAGAGGAGAAAAAGAAGATTATTGAATTGAGGAAAGAAATGGAAGAAGTAAAAACCATCACAGAAATTAACATTAATATCAAATGGAAATTTAACAATGATTACTGAAGAAAGTTAGTCAAACCAACAATAGAATAAAAAATAGACTATAAAAGAAGAAGTAAAAAAGGTGCTAGAAAAAATGGTTGAGGTGTCAGTAAGGCAAAGGACATCTAGTATATATATATATATATATATATATATATATATATATATATATATATATATATATAAAATTGGTTCTGAAGGAAAAACAAAAACTGAACTAAACTAGTATTTAAAATTACAAGAAAAAAAGTCCAAATGTAAAAACAACCTGAATCTTAATATTGAAGGATTCTTAGGATATCTAAGAAAATTGGTTTGGAAAGCAATTTCAAGATATATCTGCATATAGAATAACATTTAGAAAGACAAAGTCCATAGGGCCTCATGTAAAGAAAAAACAAGTTACTTGCAAATACCTGAAAATTGGACTTGCATCAAACATCTCTAGAGCCACATACATAGTGAAACAAAAGTGTATGGGCAGCTTCAAGAAAATCAAGGAATTAAATTATGAACAAAGAATTTTTTGCCTATATAAGCTGCTCTTCCAGTATCAAGGCCAGAGAAAAAGTTTTTTAACATGCAAGATAGCAGCCAATACTGTACTTTTTGAAGATTCTAGAAATGGTGAGCTTTATTAAAGAATGATAAAATTTTAGGAAAATGAACAATGAATAGAATTTAAAATATTTAATTGTAAATCCAAGTTGTAATTGAAGGTGGGAATGAGGATAGAATAATAACCATTTACAAGTTATATTTACTAACAAAGTAGAAATAATATAACTCAAATATGAGAAGATAAGTGCTAAAAGAGGAAAGAACACTAGTTTATTGATTCTAATATAGACAAAATATAAGGCAAAGTATGTAAATAAAAAACTGAGGAACAAGCTAATAAAAAGATTAATAAGAAAGAGGAGACTTACAGATGTTAAAATGGCATACATTCAAACTCAACTGATATACTTAACATAAAGCACTCATAAACTTAAAGGAAATTTTAACAAAGGAAGAAAATCATAACTTGTGAAGAAGAAAACACAGGAAATATAGCATTTGGAAACATAGTATTACACTGAGGAGTAATTTGACAGATGTGAGATCAAATATATCAGTTTTGTGAATAAACATGAGGGTCAAATCACCTATTTAAAAAATTCAAATTGCCTTACAGAGAAAGAACCTACTAAATGCTGTTTCCCAGGGACTCACTTAAAACAAAGTGGTTTTAAAAATGAATAAATAAAAACACACAAGTAAAAACGAGGAGAAAAATAGGCATTGCTATTAGAATATCAGGCAAAATATAATAAATAGGATTAAATATTCTAAGATGTGTGTTTTTGAATGCTAAAAGCCACAATCCATAATATAGTACCACACATGAATACATATGCACCAAATAATACTGCAATAAACTTACTAGAGCAGAAAGAGGGGACAAAAGAGACAGAAGCATAAAAATATCAGAAGGGTTAACACACTACTCTCAGTAAAAGTCAGGTAAAAAAAATGGACCAAAAAAATTAGAAATAGGGACTTCTCTGGTAGTCCAGAGGTTAAGACTCCAAGCTCCCAATGCAGGGGGCCTGGGTTCAATCCCTGGTCAGGGAACTGGATCCCGTATGCCACAGCTGAAGATCTCACATGCTGCAACTAAAAAAGACCCTGCACACAGAAACAAAGATCCGTTGTGCCACAACTAATACCCAGCACAGCCAAATAAATAAATAAATATTTTTTAAAAAGTAGAATATAGAAAAGATGCTAGAGTGTAATCAATTTTTAGATCATATGGAAACAGGTAAAACTTTGCCACATGGTAATAGAGAATACACTTTTTTCTACAGTGAAATTAGATTTTTGAAATTTTGGTATGAAAAAAATATAAGAAGAAAAGTCAAAAGAAAAATGACAAACAGTAAATACACACTTGCAACTTTAATACAAATAAAGAGTCAATATCAATAAGAGCATACTTGTATAAATATGTATAAATAGAACAACAAAAAACTTTACAGAAAAAATGGAAAGACATAAACAAGTAATTATTTTAAAAGGTGTGAAAATTGCCTGTAAACTCTGGAAAGATTTCCAACCTCACACAACATAAGTAAAATAAAAATTAAAAGAATCCTGAGCAACTATTTCTCATCAGTTATAATGACCAAAAATAAAAGCTTGGTAATATGTTAAGTTTGGAACCAAGCACTCTCATTCATTGCTTTGGAAATGCAAAATGTTTTAACCTCATGAATATGAATTTGACTACATCTAACAAAATTGTACATGCTTCAACATGCAATCCAATAATCTCCAACAATTGAAAAATACATCTGTGCAAGGTTAGTTTTTGCAACATTATTTCTAAAAGAGTGCAAGAAAAGAGCATAGTGTCCTGCATTTTATGTTAAAAGAAAAGTGAAATAAGAAAACATTCATTTAGCTTCATGCTTTTGCAAAAAGAAATACAGGAAGGATAAACCAGAAACTTAGTAAATTGGTTACCTCCAGGGTAAGTGGGAAGAGAGTTGAAAAGATTGAGGGTGAGGTACATCCTTAAGAATATTCTTTTTAATATATAATTTAAAAATTCTGGAATCATGTTAATATCTTATCACAAAAAAGTAATATAAAATAAAATCCTCACATAGATAATTACTATGTTTAAAAATAGTTTTGTTCTAGTATGCACTCTCCAAGTAAAATTTATCGCTACAAGATGCTGACTTTCAATTTCAAGGTTTGGTATTTCTTGTTGTATAACTCTTCCTGTTTTAAATTGTCTGAATCCCGAGGTACTGGCTATTGTTATAATAGCAAAGTCTATGATGGCTCAATTTAATAGAAACCTGGAAGTATATGACTCACCAGTACCATTATTAAACAGACTATTCTGATCATGCTGACTAAAAGTAACATTTGGCATGTTTCATTGAAACTCCTTTCAAGTACACAAATATGGCACAGTATAACAATAGGTTTCATAGCTCTATTAAACATATCCTGTAAAATAATTGGCTTATCACTTTTTAGGCAATGACTCCTTAAAACTTTAAAGTTTGACTTCTGATTCTAAAAATACACACAAACTTTTATTATTATATTTTCCAATTGCCTATCTGTGTAAATGTGTACTGTTCTCATTTTTTCCACTGCAAGGATAGCAGATGCATAAATTCTTTTCTATTTGCAAATCTCAAGTCAGCATTAAAAATGATAAACAATATTTCTGTATTTGAAAATGGCCTTGTTGAGGCTGAGAAAGAACCGGAGGCAATTAAATACCTTTTTTTTGTCACTGCTTAATATAAGGCTTTATTTTTCTATCTCTGTGCTTAATATGGGAATAAAAACAAAATGAGATGAACTAACATTAATGAAACCCTTAAGTGAGTAATGGAGGTGAAAAGTTCAACAAGCAATAGAAAACTCAATATTGAGGAAAAGGGAATATTTGACAATGAATGGTTATTCACATATTAGCTTGGATGGATAAAGTACATCATTTATAATTCTGAGAGCTTGTGTTCAGTTTTCACATGAGTTTTACTTTATATAATACCAAGAATCTCAGTTGCATCATTTTGGATCTTTCAAATATGTATGATTTTTTAAAAATCAGGTAGGCGAGTGATTGTTTGAGGGCCAATTTGCATTTATTTGAACACCTATCAAGCTCAACATTCTCTTCTCAGTGGCTGGATGAAGCAGGGGAGTAATGATATGAAATATCATTTTTCGGTCTGCACAAGTTATAAGACGGCATGAGTAAAACACCAAGTTGCCGGAGCTAAGGAGAATGTTTTAGACCCATAATTCAGGAAACGCTCAGCAGAGGTTTATTTTCAGCTCAGCTACAATCTAGAAGTGATTCTTTCTGCCAAAAGACCTTAATTGTATACACCTGTCCATTACTTAATGCCTTTAATTTGTGTAAACTGTCTCTGAAAAATCTTCCACTCAATAAAAATTATTAAATAAACATTGATTTTATTATTTTTTATCTTAGTATGTTTTCATAATTATAGACAAATTGCAGAATAGAACACAGAACTCCTGTTACCCACACTCACATTTTGGTCATTTGTTTATCTATATCACCCTCCCCAAACACACACACACATTTTTTTTGTTTGTTTTTAATCATGTAATAGAAATTTGCAGGTATTATATACCACAATCTATTTATAAATACTTCAGTATATTTTATACTTATATTTAAAGTACTCACAGGCCAGTCTAGAATTAATTTGAGAAGGGACCACATAAGAGTGCTAATATTAGGAGGCCTGTTTCATGGTCACCAAAGCAAGTCAACCACATTAATGTAACAATTTTCACATAAGGCTGGTCACTTTGAAAGGTAACAGTGACACACAGTAACATTTCTTTCCCTTCAAGATATTTCTGGTGTGTAACAAAACTTAATGGTTCTGTAAATTAAAATAGCCCTGAGAACTTCACAAGACTGTAGATAACTCCTAATTCTGTCTCCATTATAGCATTATTAAAACAGAAATATCTTAATTCATATCTGTAGTGCACTTATATTTTGACCCAATGTTATGTTTTCAGGTCTGATGAAGCAGCTAACTCACCCTATGTAATTTCTTGTACTCCAGGTACTCAGACAATCAGCCATATTATTGAAGCAGAGTTCACTTATTCATATTGCGATGGACTCATAGATTCCTTTTGTATTTAGTGAGTTTTAGTCCATTCGCATTATTATTTTGATGCTCAAAGTGCCCCATATTTGTCCATGAAAATTCTTTAAGCTGACTTTTGTGATTATCATGCCCCAATCATTCTTTGAGTTCTTACTGTCTGGTACAAAACATATTCCAGTCTCACCTTGTACTTTCCCTCCCCTAGCACAGAAACCTGTAATTTCCTCGAGGAATCCTCATTTCTAGACAACTGTGGAGGATTATATTTGGAAACAAAGACCTAGCCCTTGATGTTTTCATTGTTATTTGAATGTTGCTGCACCCACGCCCTGACAGTGGACAGAGCAAGCTTCCCACACGTGTATAAGTGCATGTGCGCACATGCGCGTGCACACACACACAGAGCTATCTATCTACCTATCATCTATCGTCGGTCTATCTCTCTACCTCTATCATCTATCAAAATCAATGAGCACACTGATTTCTCAAATTCCATGTTTGTAAGTACCTCCCTTTTCAGACAAGGAGTAACCAGTCTCCTGCTTTTCTCAGTGTGTTTACTTATTTGATTAGTTTCTCAGTATGTGAGCAAGCGCTGGCACTGTGTGTGGACACCCTGCTCAATGTATCTGGGTTCTTGTTGGGATTCTGCCACTCCACCACCACTATCTAAACACCTGACTCTCCTTGAACTGTGACATCCCACAACAAGTCACATCTACCGTGCAAATTCTCTCCTCATCAACTCCAGCTTGGAAAATGCATGGAAGCCTCCTTCTTCAAACTGACTGGACACTAACACCCCATTGCTGAACTTGTACCCCTAACTTCCTATGTGGAATCACCAATTCAGCAATAACCCCAGGCCAGTTTGCACCCCTGCACTGATTCACTTCTCTCCCCCTCACACTTCACACTGCAGCAGTCACTGCCACTTATCTCTGCATGGATGCCCTACTAACTCCACTCAAACCCAACACCCATTCTGCTTAAATAATTATTAAAGCATGTGCTTTAGTTTCAGAAATTACATTTCCTCCAAAATTTAAAATTGGTTGATGACTTAGTTAAACATTCTTCACATTAAGATACTTCAGATTTTCTTAAAAACTTTTAATTTTTGAACACTGAAGATAAAAACAAAGCTACTATTAAAAACCTGATTAGTACTCTGAGACTGCATTTGTTACAAATGTTCTAACACAAATGGGTATACTTTTTTTTTAACATAGTTACATAGAATTAGAATTATTGCAATCTTTTAAATTCTTGCATGGTCTTTTTATATTTATTTTCTCACATTGGTTATCTTGTTTTCATTAGTTAATAAATGCCAGTAAATCTACTGGGAAATTTGACCTGTTTGCTCCATGGGCACCATTATCCCCCAGCATTTCATCTGAGAAACCATCCTGAATCTCACAATCATTGTTATACAGTTTTAAAGCATCTATTGTGTTATTAAAAACAACATATGCACATACACACACAGATACACACCCACACTCACACATTATTATTTTTTTTAACTTAGAAAGTAGATATCACTCTTTATGCACATTCCTGGGTCATTTGTTTTTCCAGTTACTATTACATTTCTATGATATATCTATATTATTTTTACCCTAATTCAATCATTTCCAGCCACATAATATTCTGTCTTGCTCATCTTGCTCATGATTTCCCACCAGTGAAATCAAGTTTGTTTTCTGAAATTTGTTATGAAAAGTAGTGCTCTGAGCATTCTTGGGAATGTATCCCAGAGTACATATGGAAAAGTTTCCCCTTGGTATATACTGGCAAACAGAAATTTTGGGTTGTAGGGTATGTGGCATTTTCAACCTTCAGAAATAGAAGTCACTTAAAATCCTACCAGTTATGTAGCATCTAGAGTCAGATTCTAACACTTAATTCTGTCAGATTTTATTATTTATATTAATTAATGGGTGTGCAATATTTTGTATAATTTTATTCGTAACTTGAAGTTCATAATTCTTAGTTTCCCCCACTGCAGGTATGATTTTACCATAAGACATAGAGAGCTAGGGTTTTCATATTAAGTCAGCTGAGACTTCAGATATGTTTAATGAACCATAGCACCAAAGCCAAAAATTTCACGTCTTTCTTGGCAATTTTATTTTTTTTACATCTTTATTGGAGTATAATTAATTTACAATGTTGTGTTAGTTTCTGCTGTAGAACAAAGTGAATCAGCTATATGTATACATATATCCCCATATCCCCTCCCTCTTGAGCCTCCCTCCCAAACTCCCTATTCCACCCCTCTAGGTCATCACAAAGCATCGAGCTGATCTCCCTGTAATATGCAGCAGCTTCCGACTAGCCATCAATTTGACATTTGGTAAATGTAAAATTTATCAAATGCTACTCTCTCACTTCGTCTCAGCTTCCCTTTCCCCTCCTTGGCAATTTTTATATCCACCATCCAGGTGGACAAGTCCCCTTCTTATGTACTTCAGTTTTGGAATCTTAATTGTTTCCCCAGAAGATGTCTGTATTGAGTGTTGTATCTTTCTATTATATACTGTTGCTATTTAAAATTTTCAATTTTGTCTTCTGTATTTTCTCATCTTATAGTAGATACAAGCCTAGTATAAAACTGCTTATTCTGAGTGAGGTTGGATGTGGTTTGATTTAACCTAAATATTTTGTTGTCAATTACAATTTCTTAAATTATCTTTATCACTGGTCAACATTATTGTTATTCTCCCATGATTAGTAATCCACACGCTATCTTTACTCATTTAAAAATTCTTAGCATATTGTAATGGTTTTGTGGTATAAACAGCTATTTTACAAGTCTACCCAATTTAACATCATATAGACTAGTTCTGATATAGACATATACATCAGTATAACAGAATATAAACCTCAGAAATAAATTCACTAATATTGTTACATGGTCATGAAAGACCTTTGACTCAATCTGCACTGACAGTATATATATAATATTGATTTTTTTACTCTATTTCTTAATTTGATATTTTATAGCGGAATATGTTTACATATGATTATATCTCATACTAATATTTTAGCATTAAAATTATGTGAATTAAAATATAACTTTAATACATAACTTATGATTTACTGTAACACTTTTTTTTAACATCTTTAGTGGAGTATAATTGCTTTACAATGGTGTGTTTCTGCTTTAAAACAAAATGAATCAGGCATACATATACATATAACCCCATATCTCCTCCCTCTTGTATCTCCCTCCCACCCTCCCTATCCCACCCCTCTAGGTGGTCACAAATCACCGAGCTGATCTCCCTGTGCTATGTGGCTGCATCCCAATAGCTTTCAATTTTACATTTGGTAGTGTATATATATGTCCATGTCACTCTCTCACTTTGTCCCAGCTTACCCTTCCCCCTCCCTGTGTCCTCAAGTCCATTCTCTATGTCTGTGTATTTATTCCTGTCCTGCCCCTAGGTTCTTCAGAACCATTTTTTTTTCAGATTCCATATATATGTGTTAGCATACAGTAATTGTTTTTCTCTTTCTGACTTACTTCACTCTGTATGACAGACTCTAGGTCCATCCACTTCACAACAAATAACTCAATTTCGTTTTTTTTATGGCTGAGTAATATTCCACTGTATATATGTGCCACATCTTCTTTATCCATTCATCTGTCAATGGACACTTAGGTTTGCTTCCACGTCCTCGATACTGTAAATAGAGCTGCAGTGAACATTGTGGTACATGACTCTTTTTGAATTACAGTTTTCTCAGGGTATATGCCCAGTAGTGGGATTGCTGGGCCGTATGGTAGTTCTATTTTTAGTTTTTTAAGGAACCTCCATACAGTTGTCCATAGTGGCTTATCAATTTACATTCCCACCAACAGTTCAAGAGGGTTGCCTTTTCTCCACACCCTCTCCAGCATTCATTGTTTGTAGATTTCAGATGATGGCCATTCTGACTGGTGTGAGGTGATGCCTCATTGTAGTTTTGATTTGCATTTCTCTAATAATTAGTGATGTTGAGCATTCTTTCATGTGTTTGTGGGCAATCTGTATATCTTCTTTGGAGAAATGTCTGTCTAGGTCTTCTGCCCATTTTTGGATTGGGTTGTTTGTTTTTTTGATATTGAGCTGTATGAGCTGCTTGTAAATTTTGGAGATTAATCCTTTGTCAGTTGCTTTGTTTGCAAATATTTTCTCCCATTCTGAGGGCTGTCTTCTCATCTTGTTTATGGTTTCCTTTGCTGTGCAAAAGCTTTTAAGTTTCATTAGGTCCCATTTTTTTAATTTTTGTTTTTATTTCCATTTCTCTAGGAGCTGAGTCAAAAAGGATCTTGCTGTGATTTATGTCATAGAGTGTACTGCCTATGTTTTCCTCTCAGAGTTTTATAGTGTCTGACCTTACATTTAGGTCTTTTATCCATTTTGAGTTTATTTTTGTGTATGGTCCTAGAGGGTGTTCTAATTTCATTCTTTTACATGTAGCTGTCCAGTTTTCCCAGCACCACTTATTGAAAAGGCTGTCTTTTCTCCATTGTATATCCTTGCCTCCTTTGTCATAGATTAGTTGACCATAGGTGCATGGGTTTATCTCTGGGCTTTCTATCCTGTTCCACTGATCTATATTTCTGTTTCTGTGCCACTACCATACTGTCTTGATTAATGTAGCTTTGTAGTATAGTCTAAAGTCCGGGAGCCTGACTCCTCCAGCTCTGTTTTTCTTTCTCAAGATTGCTTTGGTTATTCGGGGTCTTTTGCGTTTCCATACAAATTGTGAAATTTTTTGTTCTATTTCTGTGAAAAATGCTATTGGTAAAAAATATGGAATGCTTCACGAATTTGCATGTCATCCTCACACAGGGGCCGTGCTAGTGCCAATCTTCTCTGTATCGTTCCAATTTTAGTATATGTGCTGCTGAAGCGAGCACTACTGTAACACTCTTTAAATTTCTTATATCAAACAATTTGAGTTTTTAATCTTATGACACAAGAAGCTTATTTAAGATAACAATAAACATTTAACCCAATAATATGAACATGTAATGAGTTTAAAATAGATACATTTTTAGGATACCATTCTTCAAAATGTTCAATAGTCATAGACAGTATGTCACAGAGTTTGTGCTATGTACAAGAGTTTGTTTTTGTGAGATTTGAAATTTGGCTCATTGTGGGATTTTGTTATTCTAACATGTGATGCAACATATTGAAATAAACTGTAGTTATTCTTCCTTTTCCACACCTATTTCCCTTCCTGATTACTCCAGTCACAAACAGTAGTTGGGGATGAGCAAGACAGGTGCTTATGTGTGTGTGTGTGTGTGTGTTGTGTTGATAAGGGATCAAGGTGCTCCACAATCCAGAGTCAGAGGCTAAGTAAGTAGAGTGAGGATGGTGTTCAAAGGAAACAGACAGCCCAGCAAGGGCTATTGGTACCAGAACAGGATTAGAACTCAATCTTGGGCAGGGGGGCAGAGGTGACAGCAGCTGCCCAGGCTAGAGTATTGGATTTAGAGCAGCGTAAGAAGGGTATCTTCTTGGGGAGGCTGAAGCCTGGCTTAGTATATAATACCTAAGTATGAGAAGGGCATGCAAGAGGAGACTGCGTAGAAATGGAGAAAATGAAAATCAACCCTATGTTATTGGATTTAAATTAGAGATATTGTAAACTCAGAGATTTTAACCTATTGAGATGGATATAGAAATAAATGTGTGTGTGTGTGTGTGTGTGTGTGTGTGTGTGTATTTCTGGCTCTATCTACTACAATGTTCCTATGAGAAGTGACATACCAATAACAATGAACACACCTAGCACTAAAATCTTTTCTGTACTCTATTCTCCGTTAAAATAACCTAGAATTCCATTGAGAAATGACTCATTTTAGTAGTGGGTTAAGGAAAATACAAAATGAGATCACAATGGGGTATTTTCTAGGCCAGAAAATAAAGAAGAGTTCAAAGAATGATGAGTGCATGCCAAAGGATATGTAAGTCCATTTAAAGAGATCCTCACTGTAAAAAACTTAAATGTCAAAATGATGATATTAATGGATTATACCTGATTAACTAAAATAAGAACTCATGAGTCTACACTAATATAAATTAGTGAATAGATGTTTGATGAAGTCTCAGACTATCTCCATCCCAGTACTTATATATATAAAAAGAAAGGGAAAAAAAAATAAAAGAGAGGAAAAAAGGAGGAATTTTAGAATGGATAATACTAGTATGTGTCATCTTAATCAAGTGCTCAAAGTCAAAATAAGTAAACAAGTAATGAGACAAATTAAAATGGTGTGCCATTACAGGATTGGATGGGAAGGACACGGCATCACTTCTTTGTTAAACCTGCCCAAAATACTTAATCTGAATTGAATTATGATGAGATATTTGAGAATCCCAAATAGAAGGGCATTATCAAAAACAACTGGTTTTTAATATGCCCAAGTGTCAAGGTCATGAAAGTCAAGGAAAACCTGAGAACTGTTCCAAATGAATAAAATCAGAATGACATAGAAAATAAATGCATGTGTGTAATTCTGGATTTTACCCCTTTATTTTAATGGATATTACTAGAATAATTGGAGAAATTTGAATGGTCTCAGGAGTAGATGGTAGTAATATATTAATATCAATTCCTAATCTTCATGTTTACATTGTGGTTCTCTAGAACATGATTGGAAGAAATATACACAAACATTTTTTGTGAGTGATTGGGTATCATGTCAGCAGCTTACTCTTAGATGATTCAGAAAAAAGTTATTTGTGATGTACTTGCCACACTTATTAACTTTGAGGTTGTTTCAAAAAATTTTTTAATGTAAAAATATAATTGTTATATACACACACAAATTGCCCACACTGTTTTTGTATTATTGTGCATAATTTTATTTATTTTGCTACTGCAAGATAGGGGAAAATGTCCCTCCAGGTTCACTTTACAAGATGGGTATAAAAAAACATTTTTCCCCAAACATATATAAGTCTTTAAATATTTTTATTATGATTACTTAATGCTTGATTATATAGAAGATAATTCATTGAGGCAAGGTCCAGCTGGATACATTTTCCCATCTTCCAATGTTCACAAGGATTAAGGAAACTTGTAGTCTTATCAAAGGCTATCAAAAATTATTGACTCAGGATTTAATCAAAACCATGAAATGACATAAAGCCATGTAATAGTTAAAATAATATCAAATAAAAAAGCATTTTGTAAGTTAATGCCTTTGTAAATTAGACTTTCAACATGTTATATTTCCTTATAGAAGAAACTTTTAGTATAACTTTAAGGGAAAAACTGAATGTTGGTCATTTATTTTCCATGACCAGAAAGACATCATTCGTTAAAATAATCAATAGTTGGTACAGATTATTAGCAGTATTAATTACAACATCATCATTTCTCCTACACATAAATGAATTTCAGAAAATCACACTCTTAGTTTCTCACCACTGATTAGTGGCAGAAGCAGAACTAATGATAACAATAATGGTTTTAATTAGTGATGTTATTTTATGGCACACAGTGCATTCTCATTCATTTACTCAAGGAACCACAATCACCCTATATGATGGATTATATCCTCATTTTATACATAAAGATAAAATTCTCACAATGTGTTGAAAAAGTTGCCCAAGTTTCACACAGCAAAGTGGAGGATCCTGCAATTTGTTATCTAACTGATCTAGACTTCAAAAACCATAAATTACTTCAAACTACTTCCACCTAATGTAGTGTATTTATTTCCCCATGCCACAATGTGAAAGGTATTTTTGTGTTGATGTATCTTTAAGGGCTATTTCTAGTAGTCACTTAATTGATTATTTATGATCCTCTCCCTTCCTTTTGAACTTGGATTGAATTATGGGAATTGGTCTTAAATCTTTAAAGAATCAGCCTCCATTGATCACATGCCTCTATAACTTGTGTCACATGACCATTGAAAATACAACTTGGGAAGATCTTTGGTTTATTGAGGAAAGAGAAGTTATAGCCTATATTTTGTAAACATTAGTATGACTATATATCAAAACAGAGGGTGTAAACAGCCTATTAGTACAGCATCTTCATCATGACACTCTTCCCTTTCAATCACTTCTCCATAAGAATATTCCTGCTTGAATATAATGGAACATTATATACCATTTTCCTTCTGCCTATTCAATTTTTACATGTCAGTCAAATATCTTCCCCAGTATAACTGATTATTTTTGTTTTTCCAATCAAGAAGTACCCATATCACAAAATGGCTGGAGTAATTGTTTTGAGACATGAAATATAGTATTTTAGTTAGGATCATTTGCCTTTCAATATAATTTTCTAAGAAGTGAAAGAAGAGATTTGATTGAAATAATTGTGTTTTTTCTCCATGATGGCAATCTGGAGATTAAGAATGATTTCTGAATCATTATAAAATTCCTCTGTATTAGTTATCTATTGTGACATAACAATATTAACACAGACTTAGTGTTTATGACAACACATTATCATTATTATTATATCATAGTGTGTAAAGCTTTAAGAGTTTGGGCATGACTTAGTTAATTCAAGTTCTCATAAGGATGCAATTACTGTGTTGGCTGACGCTGTGGTCTCATCTGACACTTTACTCGGAAATGATCCACTTCTAAGCTTTCATGTGGGCAGGATTCAGTTACTTAGAAGGCTGTGGAACTAAAAACCCCATTTTCTTGCTGGGGGTTCCTTGGAAGCCACTTTTAGCAACTTGCCATGCAACTCACACACAACATGGCAGCTTCCTTCTGCAAAACCAGCAAGGAAGAGAAATTATTGTAGCAACACAGTTTACAGCCTTACATAACCTAATCGTGAACATGTAAAAACATGCACCCATCATCTTGCCTTATTCCACTCGTTACCAGCAAGTCATAGGCCCTGTCCACACTCAGAAGAGGATCACACAAGGATGTGAACAACAAGAGCTAGAGATCATGCGTGCAACCCTAGCATCTGTTCCCCACAGATCACCCTCTGGACTCTAGTTGTTTATATCCTTCCCACATGCAAAATACATTGATTCTCCTTCTAATGAGACATTCATGAGACACTGATCCCATTAAAGATTTTGCTCTAAGTCTATAATCTTATCACCTAACAATATTGGATCTAGATATGGACGAGGCTCTTTATGTGTAGTTCTCTGTAATGAAAGAAACCAGTTAACTGTAAAATATAGAGACAAGTTTTCCAGCCCCTCCCCAACAAATCAACATGCAGCAGTTGAACAGTCACATGGGAACATCTACAGGCATTCCCATTATAACGGGGGGAAATGGAGAGAAGTAGTCATTGATCCTAAAATTCTGAAATCCAGTCCTGTGAATGTTGGAATTTCTTGATTATGTATGTATAAAAGTCACTATTTAACCATAAAAATTACTCATTTAAATTAGTTAATAAAAAATATAAAACCTAACAAGTATCAGATATTTGTTCTACATATTTGCACAGAAAGATGTGCTTCATTTCATTAAGAAGCTAATGTCACATTAGAGGAAAGATACATAATTTATTGGAATTTTGTGAATAATGAAATGCATATTATATTACCTCTGAATGTATTCACATCCTCTTCCAATAGATATCATTTGAAAGGGCAAGAAAGGTAACTTCTGTTCATTTTATTTTTTATATATTTGAATCCTAATACTAATTTTGTCATTTTTAGCTATATCCAAATCTGTGGCATAGAAATAAATAAAATACAAATATATATATATATCTCACTCACTCTCAATATATTATATGATAGGAAGAATTTTCCAAGTACATTATAATGTGTTTTGAACTGTGGGCATTCATTGTAGTATAACAACAGCCTGAAGAAATTTTAGTGTGTAAGCTCTTCAGTAGTTTAATCAGTATACATCTCCATTTTCAGTTTGGCATATAGGCAGAAATAAAACTGTAGCTATATGTTTGTCACTTTGGGATTTACCTTAAATCCTTCAGGTTGTCTTTCTATTTTGATAATCCATTGCCAAATTACTTTTTTTAAAAAATTGAGTTAAAATTGGTATATAACCTTATATTAGTTTCAGGTGTATAATATTATAATTTGATATTTGGATACACCTCAAATTGAACACCACCAAAAGTCTACTAGTTATCATCCATCACCATACAACTGACTCCCTATGCTTTTGCCACCCCTCAACCTCCTTCTCCTTTGGTAACCACCAGTCTGTTCTCTGTATCTATGAGTTTGTTTTTGATTTGTTTTGTCTGTTTGTTTTCAGATTCCACATATAAGTGAAAACATATGGTATTTGTCTTTCTGTGAGTTATTTCACATTGTATAATACCCTCAAAGTCCTTCCATTTTGTTGCAAATGACAAGACTTCCTTCTTTTTATGGTTGTGTAGTATTCCATTACATGTATATGTGTGTGTGTGTATATATATATATATATATATATATATATATATATGGCTCACATCTTTTTTATCTATGCAACCATTTATGAACATTTAGCTTGTTTCCTTATCTTGGTTATTGTAAATAATGCTGCAATGAACATGGATGTATATATTTTTTCAAATTAGTGTTTTCACATTTTCCAGGTAAATATCCAGAAATGGAAAAGCTTGATCATATGGTAGTTCTATTTTTAAATTTTGAGAAATTTCCGAATCATTTTCAATGGTGGCTATACAAGTTTACATTCCAACAAATAGTATATGAGATTTCTCTATTTTCCACATCCTCTTCAACATTTGTTATTTCTTATCTTTTTGATAACAGCCATTCTAACAGGTGTGAGATGTTATCTCATTGTGGTTTCGATATGTATTTCCCTGGTATTTAGTGATGTTGAACATCTTTTCATGTGCCTGTTGGCCATTTGTATGTATTCTTTGAAAAAAATTCTATTTAGATCCTCTGCCCATATTTTCAATGGGCTGTTTCTTTTTTTGTTGTTGAGATGCCTGACTGTTTTGTTTTCTTAAATATATTTTGGATATTAACCCCTTATCAAGGTTATGATTTGCAACTATTTTCTTCCATTCCGTGGGTTGCCTTTTCATTTTGTTGATGATTTCCTTCAATGTACAGAAGCCCTTTAGTTTGATGTAGCAGCTTATGTTTATTTTTGTTTCCCTTGCCTTTAGATTCATACCTCCCAAAATAATCACTAAGACCAATGTCAAGGAGTTTACCACATAAGTTTTCTTCTAAGAATTTATGGTTTCAGGTCTTATATTCAAGTATTCAATCCTTTTTAAGTTAATTTTTCTGTAGGGTGTAAGAAAGTAGCCTAGATTCATTCTTTTGCATGTCAAGTTTTCCCAACACCATTTATTGAACAGACTGTCCTTTCCCCATTGTCCATGTCTGGATCCTTTGTTGGAAATTAACTGTCCATATATGTCTGGGCTCTTTGTTCTGTTCCACTGATCTGTGTTTCTGTTGTCATGCCAATACCATACTTTTGATTACTATAACTTTGTAGTATAGTTTGAAATCAGGAACTTGATACCTCATCTTTGTTCTTCTTTCTCAAGATTGTTTTGGCTATTTGGGATCTTTTATAAACCATACAAATTTTAGAATTATTTGTTCTAGTTCTGTGAAATATGCCATTGGAATTTTGAAAGGGAGTACACTGAATCTGCAGATTGTTTTGGGTAGTTTGAACATTGTAACAATATTAATTCTTCCAATCCATGGAACATCTTTCCACTTATTTGTTACTTCTTTAGTTTCTTTCATCAATGTCTTATAGTTTTCAGTGCAGTTTTTAACCTTGATTAAATTTATTCCTAGGTATTTTCTTCTTTTTTATGTAGTTGTAAATGAAATAGTTTTCTTAATTTCTCTTTCTGATAATTCATTACTAGTGTATAAAAATGCCATAGATTTCATTTCTGTATATTGATTTTGTATCCTGCAAATGTACTGAGTTCACTTATTAGTTCTAACAGATTTTTGGTGGAGTCTTTAGGGTTTTCTATCCACAAGTGGTGATAGTTGTACTTCTTTCTTTCTTATTTGGATAACTTTAATTACTTTTTCTTGCCTAATTGCTCTGGCTAGGACTTCCAATACTCTGTTGAATAGAAGTGGTGAGAGTGGTATCCTTGTCTTGTTACTGACCATAGAAGAAAAACTTTGTTTTTCCTTGTTGAGTATAATGTTGGCTGTGGGTTTGTCATATACAGCCTTTATTATGTTGAAGTACATTCCTTCTGTAACCAGTTGGTTGAGAGTTTATATCATGAAAGGATGTTGAATTTTGTCAATTTTTTTTCTGAATCTACTGGAATGATCATACAATTTTTATCCTTCATTTTGTTAACATGGTGTATCATATTGATTGATTTGCAGATGTTGAGCCATCCGTGCATCTCTGGAATAAATCCCACTTGATCATGGTGTATGTTCTTTTTAATATATTTTTGAATTCAGTTTGCTAATATTTTCTTGAGGGTTTTTCCATCTTTGTTCATCAGAGATATTGGCCTGTAATTTTCATTTTTTGTGATATCCTTGTCTGGTTTGGTATCAGGGTAATGCAGGCCTCCATTAAATGAGTTTGGAAATGTTCTCTCCAGTTTAATTTTTTGGAATAGTGTAACACTGGGGCAGGGCAAGCAGCCTTAGCAAGGTAGAGAGAGACTATCAATAAATGGTACCTGCCAGCCTCAAGCTAGCAGAGTAGGAGATTGAAAAAAATGGCACCTGCAAGCAATTACACCCCCAGAAAGAGTTTCAAGAGACAGCTGTCCCTCCGACAGACACTTTAGGTTAGTTAATGAATCTTCTTCACGTATGGTCTAGGTGATTTCCAAATTGCTGCTTTTGAGCTGGGTCCCAGGGTGAGTCTGTGAAGAGCCCTTTAAAAGTGGAGTCTCAGTTTCCTATAGCCTTTTGAGTCTCCTGGACATAAGCCCCATTGTTTTTCAAAGCCAGTTATTTTGGGGGTTCATCTTTCCAGCGCAGTTCCCAAGGGTTGGGGTACCTGATGTGAGACTCAAGCGCCTCATTCTTCAGGAAGAAGCTCCTTTTTTGTGATATTTTGTGATATCCCTCCTGCTTGTGGGTCACTACTCTACCGGTAGGGGCCCTGTGGAGACTGCCTCTCTGCCTCTCCTACCTTACTCAATGGGGCCTTTTTATTGTTTGTTGTGGAAGAGCTGTTCTGCTGGTCCTCAGATTATCTTCAGAGAGAATTATTCCACAGGTAGCTGTAACTTTGGTGTGTCCCTGGGAATAGGTGAGACCTGTGTCTTCCTAAGTCCCATCTTCAACCAATTCCCCAAATGACTCTTCCCTTTAGCATTTTTAGACAGTCAAAATATCCCTCATCCAGTGTTTTCAGGATGAACTTATTGAACATTTTAATAAAATAGCTAATGTAATTAAAGAAAAAGTGACACTGTGACATTTCCACATATATTAAACAATGAGGAACATAAGTTAGTTCTCAAAAATTATCCTTCAGTCTTGTGTCATTAATGGTCTCCCCAGAACCACAGTAAATCTATATTGTAATACAATAGCATTGTTCAAGATAGCATGGTTTAAAATTCTATGTCTATAGTACATAACAATTATCATCAGTAGTTATCTTTCATTCCAAGAAGATATTCTCTTTTCACTCCAAGTAACTGATAAATTGATATATAAATTATCTATGGACCACAGACGTACTGATTTTGGTTTGAAATTGACACTGTAACATACTGACCATTACCTAAAGGAGAAAATTCAAATACATCAGAAAGTTTCCCTTGTTGAAAACTTGCAGGCATTATGTAGAAAATATGCAGGCATTGACAAAAGATTGTGATTTACTTTAATAAAATGTTGCATAGAGTTGTGTTTTTAATTTTACTGAACATATGTAAATATGAACAATCTACCTTAAATCATTTCAAATATGTAACAAAAAAAAATTATGCGAGACTGGTTCAATGCAACAGCAGGCATCAAGGCCATAATTCTATGAGTAATATTTAAATAAAAATTAAAATGTTATTTATTAATTAAAATATACATATACAGTGTGTGTAAAGAGAGAGAGAAAGAGGATTGCAGTGTTGAGCCAGACCACTAATTTATAATTTATTGCCTTTGGAAAATTTAATATATAGAATTTGAAAAAAAAATGTAGAATTTTTTAAATATAAGAAACAAAATATTAGGAAAAATAAGATCAATAAATCCAAAATGAATCAAAATATTGATGTTAAATTATACAAACAAGGAAGTTTAAAAATTCAGAGTTATTTTTCAAATTTCCAAATAAATCATCTATATATTAGAATACAACTTTTCTTCCAGCTGCCCAAGATACCAACGGGATAGAAGGCCACGGGGAAGAAAGTGGCCCTGGTGCCTGCTGTCATGAAGAAGCAGGAGGTCAAGAACGTGGTAAATCCCCTGTTTAAGAAAAGACCCGATAATTTGGCATTTGACAAGACATCTAGCCCCAAAGGGCCCTCACCTGCTTTGTAAAATGCCCCTGCTCCATCCAGTTGTGGTGGCAAAGGGCTATCCACCATAAGCAGCTAAAAGTGCCTCCCATGTTTAACCAGTTCACCCAGGCCTTGTGCCACCAAATAGCTTCTCAACTGCTTAGGCTGGCCGATAAATACATATCAGAGATAAAGCAAGAGAAGGAGCAGAGACTGTTTGCCAAGGCTGAGAAGAAAACTGCAAGCAAAGGGAATTTCCCCTCTCAGTGGTCACCTGTTTTTCGAGCAGAGGTTAACAGTGCTACCATTTTGGTGGAGAACAAGAAGACTCAGAAGGTACTGATTGCACATGACATGGATCCCATGGAGCTGGCAGTCTATCTGCCTTCCATGTGTCATAGGATAGAGTTACTGACTGCATTATCAAGGGGAAGGCCAGCTGGGAAGTCTAGTCCACAGGAATACCTATACCACTATCACCTTCACACAGGTAGGTACAAAAAGTTAATTTGCAGTTTTAAATTTCGTACCAGAAATCATCTATACCAAATTCACAAGTTTGTCAGGTATTGACACATTCTATATCTCCTCTAACTGCTCCACCAATTCATAATATTTTCCTTTTTCTTCAACGTCCAAAATAATTTCCTCTCTGCCTAACTAGTTTTGACTGAAAGTCTCCTGCCTGTAGTTCTGGCCACCAGCAAAGGTAACAAAACTAATGGTACATGATAGGCCTAGTCTTGAGAGGTCCAGATTATCCCTTCAGCACTGCAAAGGAAGTCACAAGGCCAACCAAGGTTTAAGAGGAGGAGAAAGACTACCTTTTGGTGCGACCAGTGGCATGCATATAGAGAAAAAATGAATTATTGGAAACCTTACTTAGAGACTATCACATGGGAATAGAAACAGTTTTTATGAGAATATTTTCAAAGAAAGAAACCATAATATAATATATAAGTAATTTTAAGAAGACTAGCATTTTAATGATCTGATATATTTAATAACACCATAAAGCAAAACATGAGGCAGATAAAAATTAGAGAAAGGTTTTTTTTAGTATAAGATAAAGAAATAATATTCAACCTAAGTAATACACTATAACAAATAAATGCTATGAAATATACATTAATTGTGCAAATGACATGATTATGATTGGACAATTCACAAAGAAGAAATATGTATAAAATAATGTTTATCCTAGTCAAATGATTATCTGATATTAAATTGTTTTGGGACATATAAATCATCATTGTAGAAAATCCTAAAAATTACACACACACACACACACACACACACAAACACTATGAGAATTAATAAGTGAATTCACTAAAGTTGCAGTACACAACATCAACATACAAAAATCAGTTGCACTTCTATACACTGAAAACAAATGATCCAAAAAGGAACTTGAGAAGACAATCCTATTTACAAATCATAGATGAAAGAAATTAAAGAAGAAGTAAATAATTGGAAAAACATCTCATGTTCATGGGTTAGAAGACTTAATATTGTTAAAATGTCCATACTACCCAAATAATCTACAGATTTAATGCAATACTTATTAAAATCCCAATGGTAGTTTTTACAGAAGTAAAAGAAAATAATCCTAAAATTCATATGGAACCCCAAAAGACTTCTCTTAGCCAAAGCAACCCTGAGAAAGAAGAACAAAACTGAGAGGGATCACCATTCCTGATTTCAAATTATATTACAAAGATACAGTAATTGAAAAGTATGATACTGGCATAAAGACAGACGTATAGACCAATGTAACATAATAAAGACCTCAGATATAATCGCATGCATATACAGTCAAATGATCTTCAACAAGGGTGCCAAAAATACACAATGGAGAAAGTACAGTCTCTTCAATAAATGATGCTGGGAAAACTGGATGTCTACAAGCAAAAAATGAAATTGGAACCTGATCTTACACCATACACAAAAATCAACTCCAAATGTTTTAAAGATTTAAACATAGAACCTGAAACTCTAAAACCCCTAGAAGACAATTAGGGAAAATCTTCATGATGTTGGTTGTGGCAATGATTTCTTGGATATGACACCAAAATTAGACAACAAAAATTAGACAAGTAAGACTATACCAAACTGAAAAGATTCTGCAGAGCAAAGGAAACAATCAGCAGACTGAAAAGGCAACCAAAGGAATGGAAGAAAACATTTGCAAAATATATATCTGATAAGGGGCTAATATCCAAAATATGTAAGGAACTCCTACAACTCAATTGCAAAATAAGAAATAATACAATTAAAAAATGAGCAAAGGACTTGAATAAACATTTCTGCAAAAAAGATATACAAATGGCCAACAGGTATATGAAAAGATATTTAACATTACTAATCATCACAGAAACACAAATCAAAACCACAGTGAGATATCATTTCACACTTGTTAGGATAGCTATTGTCAAAAAAACAAGAGATAAGTGTTGGTGAGGATGTGGAGAAATGAGAATCCTGTGCATTGTTGGTAGGAATGTAAAATGTTGTGGCTACTATGGAAAACAGTATGGAAGTTCCTAAAAGAATTAAAAATACAATTGCCATATAATCCAGCAATCCCATTTCTGGGTATACATTTAAAAGAACTGAAATCAGGGACTTGAAGAGATATATATACTCCTATGTTTACTGCAGCATTTTCACAAGATTCAAGATATGGAAGCATGTCTGTAGATGGATAAATGGATAAAGAAACTGTAGTATATAGAAAAAAATAAAATATTATTCAGCCTTAAAATGGAAAGAAATCCTGCCATATGCAACAGCATTGATGAACCTGTAGGACATTATGCTAAGTGAAATAAACTAGTCACAGGAGGACAAATATTGCATGATTTCAATTATATGAGGTATCTAAAATAGTCACACTAATAGAAACAGAGAGTAAGATGGTGGTTGCCTGGCATTGGGGGAAGGCGGAAACAAGAAATTGCTGTTCAATAAGTTTCAGTTGTGCAAGGTGAATAACTTCTAGAGATCTGCTGTACAATTAATACAGGATTATAGGTACATTGTGACTACAGATAACAATACTGTTTGATACACTTAAAAATTAAGAGGGCAGATCTTATGCTACGTGTTTTTAACCACAAAAGCAAACAAAATAGAGGTACATAAAAAGAAAACCCCACATCATATACTCACATAAAGTTTGAGAAATAACATGTAATGAAGATACTGGACATACTCTTGCCTCACAAGATTGTTTCAACAAATTAAAAATAAATGCACTGTGCAACCATAAAAATTGGAAGAAAAAACTTTCTTTTTTAAAGTTTTCCCCTAATAATCTATGTTCTTAAAAAATTATGAACTTCTGATAATTTTGCTCAATGGGAAATGTAAATTTTATATGGTATACCAACTTTGGCACTTGCATATTTTTCCAGTCACAGAAGTACGAACTGAAAATATACAACACATTCATGTACTGGATAAGAAGAAAAAAAAGTAAAAAAAAAAAAAAAGGTATATAAATAACTGACACATTTGCAAGTAAATAGATAGTCCTGATGTCCATAACTTTACTCAGATTTAAAATAACCTGTGTTTTCAACCCTAAGTTACATTCATTCATTTTTCAGACCTCTGTTCCATCTTTGAAAGAACATTCAGCTTAAAGTTTTGGAGTTCTCCTAATCTTGAATTTAATTTCTAAAAAATCACATTTGTAATTATATTCGTATATATGCTAGGCATTCACTGGAGTCCTTTCCTCCACTGCAAGGTCTATTAGATTAAAAACTTTACTACATAAGCTATGTATTTTTTATTATATTGCAGATAATGAATGCAATGGCAGTCAGGTAGAGAAGATTTAAAGATATAAGCATGGATTTACAGAAAAGTTGCAGAGATAGGTAAAATATAAACCATTGATTTGAGAGGAGACAAAATATTTAAAAGAATCTTCTAAATTCTTAAATACTATACATGATATAAAATGTTAGTATAGTACATTTTGATAACATATTCATTTGACTATTTCTTTTCACTGCAATGTAATGAAATTATGCTACAGTTATGTGGATCATGGAATAAAAGAAAAAGAAAGAAATGAAAATATTACATGCATGCACTTATACATATACACATACTTAAAGTGAACATCATGTAAAACTTGACAAATAATAATCACATTGTATTTGGAAGAGTGTCCAAGAAATAACAGAAAATAAAATGAAATCTTTTATCTAAATATTATCTGAAGTAATTTCAAACCATTTTATAGCAGTAGAATTTGTTTTAGTACTTGTATGTGGAAATTTAATATTTGCAAAATGATAAAAGAGAATGCACTTCAGAAGTTAATTAGATTAATTAACTATAGCTACACATAAGACAATTCATCTTTTTTGTTTTTTCCTATTGTAAATTTAATGCAGTTTCTTATAAACAAAAACAGTAAATGTTTTAGAAAATATAATTCCTTTACATTATTACCACACTACAATCCCAAAGGGATATAACCACCTCATTAGTTGTGTGTCCATCCCACCAGATAACTCCCATATAAATATAACTATGCTGATAATAATGATGGTAATAATACTTATTTTATATAGATATCTGATCACACTTGGCTTATTCTTTAACAGTACTCTCTTACAGAAAGGAAAACATATGGGTCATCTTCCCTATCAGTCATATTTTGATTTAATCATTATGCATGCATATGTAGTTTTTCTCTTCTTTTTTTTCAGGAAGAAGTAGGTGAACAAAATAAATCTTAATATAATTTACAGCTTTGGGATATTTTTGTTTAATTTTTCATCTACTTTAGTAAGTCAAATGGTTGCATTATAGAGATATAAAAATAATGAAAAATTCATACAGTTGAAGAAAACAGTTTTCTTTGAAAAATATAGATTTTAAAACTAATATTATACAAGTAGAAAATGTCTTGATTTGTATTTTTATTAAACAAATATGTGGTATATTTAAATTTATTTCATCAATTTTGCTCTGTAACAAACTACACAACAATGATCTAATAATGTTCTGGATACATTATGAAAGTAACTTAATCCAATTTTGCATAACTTTATATTCTGTATATTTGGGTTGTATATTATTTCTAAGCTGGAATTTCATTTTTAAATTAAATTTTGAATACATGAAGAAATATTATCATATTGCTCTACAGATGACAATCTTGAAAACTAAATTCTTACTTTTGGTTGAAAGACAATATTTTGGTCATAATTGTCAAATATTATCTGGTATTGACATGATTTTTGGGAAGGAGGGGAAATTACATATTTTGAGGCAAAACATAAACTTCTAGTTTTTAAGAAAATATATATGACTGACCTAATAGACATTAAGGAATCTTTTTTTCCACATGTTTAAAAACTTTATTTGGTAGTGTCATATTGAATTTTATTTACTACTAGTAGTTTAGTAACCACAGACAGGAACAATTAAACCTAGTTATTTTATACATTATATTAAAGTTTCTGAGAGAAAGAATGTTTGTACACACACAAAAAGTAGAGGTGGACCATGAAAAATATGGATTAAAGAAGGCAAGGAATATTAGAGGCAGAGATAATATGTTGAATGCACACTTAGAGTATTTTCTTACTTTTCCCAAAACTGGTGTGTCACTGTGGATCAATCTTCCAGTTTTATCACACCAGGTCATAGTATTCCTACAATAAAATATAGTGTAATGAACTAGTTTGGAATTGAGGAATTGTGTGGGTGGTATTAGGCAGAAGTATTTCATGTCTTCTGGGTTTTTAACTTCTGTTTTCTTTCATTGATTTACAGCATCAATTCCCTGTATGATCTGATCATTTCGAATTCTGAAGGGTTTGAAAACAGCAAGAAACCTTGTAAGAGTGATTAAAAACCTTCAAAAGTTCCTACTTTTATTTCTCATAAACATCAAAACTTCACAAGCTACATGTGGTCTTCACAAAGGGAACAATCCTACATCTTTATTTTGCTCTAATGGCAAACATTTCTCATCTCTGTCAGATTTGAGTGCATAACTGTATCAGAAAACTATGTCTGTTGGTCATAGGCATATTTATCACTTGACATATGAATCACAATGTCTGTAGCAAAGTTGAAGATCAGCAGTGACAATTCACTTTAGGTCCCTGAAGGGCAACAGTCTTGGTGTTAGAAGTCTACAGTAAGTTCAGAAGACAGGGAAATAATTATATTTAATTTGAATATTACCATGGGTATGAATGAAAATTAAACAAGTCCCATATAAAACACTGAACCTTTGTTTCTTAAAAAAAAACTAAGTTAAGGTCACACCTCAGCAGTATTTTCTAATTAAATACAGTTTCTCTTTTGATGTAATATTTTGCCTTTCTATGGTAAATAGAATATTACACAGAAAAGACAATGAGTAAAACAGGGACAAGAGATACACTGATATACTGTAATGATTTATTGGCAACTAGAAGTCTAAAGAAAAGTGAGATGAATTTTAGTATTCATAAATTTCTTGAAACTTATCATTTAGTGATTTAGAAAAGGCAAATAAGAACTTTTATTATCTCTTTTTATTCCTTAAAAATATTTTCCTATGGAAAAGTTGGTTATAGGCAGATAATATTTGCTCAAAGTGTTTTATTTTTTCCTGTTGCATAAGAAATATTTTAAACAAAGTTTAGCTTCTTTACAATTTTATTTGCTAAGATACTACAAATCATGCCTTTATAAATTTAAGCTCACAACTGAGCAATTTTTAATTGGGGGATTATTTCACCTGCAAAGGGAAATCTGCTTATGTAATTAATTTTCAGAATACAGGCTGAAATGAATGTGTACAAAATGATTTATTATAATTTAGTTTTAAACTTTAAGACATCAGATTTTATAGATCAATATAGGAAAGCACAAGATGAGACTCACTTGCCAATAATTCTGCCATGATACTAACATTTTTGTAACATCATTAATTCAGAAATTGCCAAAATTCTGCCATTCATTTAGTCAGCAGCAGGTTTTAAAACTTGTTTGATTAAAGCATATACATTTTTAATTCTTATTTTATTTATTTTAATTTTTTTTTTGCGGTACGTGGACCTCTCACTGTTGTGGCCTCTCCCATTGCGGAGCACAGGCTCTGGACGCGCAGGCTCAGCGGCCATGGCTCACGGGCCCAGCCGCTCTGCGGCATGTGGGATCTTCTTAGACTGGGGCACGAACCCGTGTCCCCTGCATCGGTAGGCGGACTCTCAACCACTGCGCCAGCAAGGATTCCCCATATACATTTTTAAAATTTATAATTTAAAAAAATATTGATATTTGGACAACTGCCTTTCTCTCTTAGGAATTTGGGCTTGTGAACAAGAAAGGCAATCTTTGGCAAATCTTTTTCACTTTATGTTTTTTATGGAAAAATATAATTCCATTTAAAACAAGAAGAAGACATTAGCATATTGCTGACCAAGCTAAAGAAACTAAAAGAATGTTGACATATCCTGATTTGTAAACTAATGAGACAGAGAAAGGGAAGAGATCTTGACAGAGAGGAAGACATGCATCCGAATCACTTGGAAAGCCTATTAAAATACAGATTGCTTGACCCAACTTAGAGTTTCTGATTCCACAGGTCTGGGGTGAGACATTACTAACCAGTTCTTAGTTGACGGCAATGTTGCTAACAGTTCTTAGTTGATGGCATGTTGCTAACTAACCACACTTTGAGAACCACTTCATCAGGGCTATAAATTATTCCACTATTGTTTGATAATTATGAAGATGCTTTTCCTAGATCAATTTGTGCTAAAAATTGCAAACTTTATTCTTGATTGAAAAGAAAATATGCATCTGAAAATTGTGTATTGACCTTCAACACATTAAGACAATATCATATTATAAATTGAGGAAGTTCAGTTTAAAAAATAAGAGAGAAGTCTGATCCATGCTGGGAGGAAAACTTTGCCTCTACCCCATTAAATTTGACTGATTAGGGGCCTGGGAGTTAACAAACAAAAGCCTGATTAAAGGTGATTAAAGGAGTTAAGTATATTCATATGCAGGTATATTTGAAGGTGCACAAAAGAACTGGCTCTCTGAGTAACTAGAGAAATGGGTTTATATCCCCACTTAGCTAGGAGAAAGGAGAGGGGAGAAAAGACTTAACATGGGAAGAACAAATGGGCTTATTGTGTGGTGCAGGGGAAGCCAATGAGCTTTTGGGTAAACAAATGTAAGTTACAAGTTTGTGATAATGTTTGCTCATGCAATATCTCCTCAGATCTATCTTCTTTCTAGTGGTGAAACTCCCCCAGAAAGGGGATTTACAGCAATTACACTCTCTAGGAGTGAAGCTGCCTTGAAGGGGAGATTATAGTTGCCTCCCCTCAGAAGGTTCTGCCTTTAATCAAGTAAGGGAAGCTTGCAAAAGACTTCTTTCTACATCTTTTGAATCTCAAATGTCTCAGCTTAAAATAATCTTCATGCCAAAACTGCTGTTCACTCACCAATGAAAAATTCTATATAAACAATTAAATCCTCATACACTGGAAGACATTCTCAATTTTAAAAGGAAATTTAGTCAAAATGACTATAACTAGTTTTAAGAACATATTTACAATTTATTGCTTAATTTGTTCTTATTTTTCATAGTAAGGCTGAAAAATCATAATCTACTAAAATTTAATAAAATAACTAATTTGATATAAGAAAGTTTGAACCTCAGAATTTTTGAAACAAAATAATTGACCCATTCTATACCCTAACTGTACATTAGCTATTGTATAAACATTATTTTCAGTTATCTTTTTCTAAATATTCTCCACCCAGTCAGTAGAAAGTTTTCTCTTTAACAATATTTGTCAACAATTGTCTTTAATTTTTTCTCTTGTCTTTATAGTAATAGACAGTAAGCCAGCATTTCAGACATTTAATGGCTGATCTATTTTTGTAGCAAGAAGAGAGTCTTAATGGATTGAGAAAAGCAGTCATTGAACAAGGATGCCATTTACTTAAACTGTACTTAAATATAAATTTATAAGCTTCAGTTATATACACTTGTTTCTTTTCGTGCTTCTATTCTACTAATAAAGGGTTTTACTGAATTCACATTCATCAGATTTTCTGGACTGTACAGAGGTTGACCTTTTAAATTTTGAGAAACTGAAAAACTCTAAATTTTATTTCTAATGTGGCACACATATCTTCCACTTTAAGGTCTACTATGTGGGAGTCCATTAAATGGAAATTTGGTCAGTTGAAAGTAATGATCAATTACATAAAAAAGATTCAGATATCTAATTGCAGCTCTTACAGTGTTGACTATTCAAGAGATATAACAATAAAACAAAGAAAATATTTAGAACAAGTAAGACTTTTCTTACTATCAAAGCACAAGTCAAAAATAAAAAGGAGAGGCATTGCAATGTGTCAGAGGGTTGATAGAGAGGATATTGATGGAGAAAGAAATCAGCCTGACTTCCAGGTGCCATGGTAAATTTTCAGAAGAAAAACTGACATCTTCTGAAGATTTAGTTCTTCAATAAACAGAATAACTATTTTATTACATTATAGATGCTTTAGGATCAGGGATCACATTTCATTCATCTGTTTGTCTGCATTGTTTGTAACATTTCATACCACCACATACACTAACCAAACTGGTTTTTCCAACAAATACTGGATTATTTTGTAATGAGCTTATTGAAGCTATCAAGCTAGACCAACCCTCAGAGATTGGTAGGTTTTTCCTTACTGGATATGTATGACTCTAATAACAACTAACCAAAAAAATGTGTTCATAAACCTATGGCAAGGAATGAACTTCAACCCCCCCATGGATTAAAGTATAATCAGCTTCCTCCTATTCTGGAACCAGAAATGTTTGGGTCCATATTGAAAGTTGTAAAAGGGCTGTAAAATCACAGTGAAGATGTGATGTAACAACAGCTATATATTTGGTCTCTGTCCCAGGGTCCTGACATGAGATCCAGAAACCCTTAGAATCTCAAGTCATAAGAATGCCTTTTGTATGCTAATGAATGACTGGTGGCTCTGGGCCCCTAGATAGCATCAGGATGGGTGCAGGTCACCAGAAAGACTAAGCCATGATTAAAGGCGTGGAACTTCACTCCCATACACATTCTCCCAACTCCAAGGAAAGGAGAGAGGCTGGGAAAAGAGTTCAATCACCAATGGACAAGGATTTAATGAAGCAAGCATAAGTAAAGAAACTTCCATAAAAACCTCTAAACAATGAAGTTCGGAGAGCTTCCAGGTTGGTGAATACAAGGGAGTGCTTGGAGGGTATTGTGCCCTGGAGAGAGCATGGAAGCTCTGTGTCTCTCCCTCCAGAACCTGTGCTATGTATCTCTTCCACTTAGCTGTTCTGGGTTGCATCCTTTATAATAAACCAGGAATAGTAAGTAAAGCACTTTCCCAAATTCTGTGAGTCTTTCTAGTCAATCATTGAACCTGAGAAGTGGGTTGTGGGAACCCTGAATTTGTAGCCAAGTCAGACAGAAGTGCAGGTAGCCTGGGCACCCCATTGCCGCTGGCATCTGAAGTAGGGGCAGTCTTGTGGGTCTGAGCCCTTACCTGTGGAGATGATGTTAATGCTAGGTAGTTAGTGTCAGAACTGAATTTAATTACTGGACATCCAGTTGGTGTCAGGGAATTGGAGAATTGGTGTTGGAAAAGATACAGCCACGTATTTGGTGTTAGGATGGGAAAAAACACATGGTGGTGGCGGGAGAGATAAATTACCCTTGATCACAAGAAGCAAAGTGATGGAAGGGGGAACTTAGATGAAAGAGAATTCTAACTTCTCTAAAATGCTGTGAACCGTCATAATTAATCATCTAAAATTATAAATCCTTGTTTGCATTTCAGTTAAAATTTATAAGATACATTTTTGCAAAATTAATTAGATTGACATATAAAAGACCTTCAAGGGACATCTGTTAAGAATTTGTACAGGTAGATATGTATATAACCTCAAAAAACCTGAAATTTCTGCACCTAAATACTGTATTAGACATTTTAAATTAATAAACCTATATATTTCAAAATATACATTATAGAAACTTTTAAATGATAAATTATTGTAATAATAAAATATTACATTCATTACAAAGAAAATATGAATAATTCATGAGAGGAGAAACAGTGGGGAAATTAAACTGGGAGTCAGGATATGCCAAAAAATTCCATTTAATTGCATGCATTTCTCTGTAACATTTAATGAATTTCACAACTGTGACTAATTATCTAATACTAAGTTATTGTCCTGCCTTGTATGATAATTAGTTAAATCAATGCTCCTTTTTTTTCTCCATAGGAGTTATTTGTAATATTAGCTCTTATTTCATTAAAAGAGTACTTTGACAAAGTCATGTCTGGCACCATAGTCTCTTTTAAATGAGCAACAATGTGATATAAACAGTGTAAACATTCCCTAATAGAATACTTACGCATGTTCTAGATCAGATGTGCAACACAAGATGGGAGCAAGTTACTTGAATGCTCATCTTTACGGAGTCAAAGTAAAATTTTTAGTTTCTTATAGATCCAATGTGCTATGAAACAAACACTAAAATTATCTGAAAACAACTATTTTTTTTCTTTTACAACGATTATTAAATATAATATCTACAGACATATGCCCTGTCTCCTAAACAAGAGCTACATATCGTGCCTTACCACTTTTTAATGAAATGAAGAGAGGAATAATCCATTAGTTTTCTATTGTTCCTGTAACAAATTACCTCAAATTTAGTGACTTAAACAACACAAATGTATTGTCTTATAGTTCTGGAGGTCAGAAGGTCTGACATGGCTCTCACTGGGCTAACATCAAGGTGTTGCCAGATCTGTGTTCCTTTCTGGAGGCACAGCAGGAGCTTCTGGAGACCTTCATGCATTCCTTGGCTCTTGTCCCTCTTACTCAATTTTCAAAGTCAACAATGTTGCATCTTTCTGACTCTCGTCCTTCATCACATCTCTCTCTCTCTGACCTCAGCGAGCAAAGCATCTCAGCTTTAATGTCTCATATGATTTGACTGGGTTTACTTGAGTAAAGGAGAATAATCTCCCCACCTCAAGACGTGTAATCATCTCTGCACATACTTTTTACCTTATGTTTGTCAGGTAACATAGTCACGGGTTCATGAACATTAGAATATGGGTATCTTGTGTTGTGAGGGATTATTATGCCAGAGAGAGAGAGAGAGAGAGAGAAGGAGGAAGAAGGGAAGGGAAAGTGTTTCCATAAAAATAAATGTACCTAAATGTCATGTTTGAAATGATAGAATTCATAATAAATTGCTTAAAATGGAACAGTTTAATTAGCTTTTCTTCAGATTCTATTCAGTGGCCAATGGCATCTATAAGGGACTGAAAATAGTTGAGGCATAATCTGTTAAATACATGAAACACGTTTGTGCTAATTTAGTAATATTTTCTTGAGACATACATACGTACAAATAATAGTTGAAATACGTTTTTTCTAGATATTTAATGCACGTAATCATTTGATTAAAATGACTTATTTTACTTTGTGTCTTACATCACTTAAAAAGATCAATATTTGGTTAATTTATAAACTGAAATCAAAACATAATAAAAACATTCTTCAAGAAACTCCTTAATTGAAAAGTGCTATAAATGGCTGTTTTTAAACCTACACTGGACAGCATGATTATTATCCTTCACAATGAAATGCTTGGAACAGAGCAAGCAATTAGTAAATGATTTTGTAATAAATGTAAGGCTAAATAAGGAATACTTCCCCAATTTACTTATCTGCCAGAATATAACCCTAGATTTTCCAACATATGCTTTCCTTTTACCAAAAAGTAATGATCCTACAATACATGACCATTAAAGATCTGTATCACTCTACATGTTTTAAATCAAGGTTTAAGGAAATAATTACAAATGTTGGGAATTTACTTTTTTTTATCAATTTTTAATTCCTAAGTCCAGTCTGTTTCAGAAATATTGCAATCAGAATCCTTAAATATGTCCTTCTTGTTTCACCATCACTATTAAATAGATACTCCTGCATCATTTATTATACTATTTGGCCACTGGCAAAGTCTAGTATTACTATCTACTACCACCTAAATTGCCTACCATCATTCCCATTTTTAAGCTGAACTGGCATTTTTCCATTGCTTGAGTGATAACACTTTTGCAAAATATTCTTTATTTCCTGACAGACAGTGCTTCATCTCAGTCCGAAGCAAAATTAAGAGCTTACTTTTGTCAAATTTTTAGAGCATAGGTTGCAAGCTCAAATATCTAGAGAGAGAGTCATCTACAGCATTAAAGAGAAGAGATCTCACTTTATTTTGATTTGCAAGACAGTGTAGGACATTCTGTTTATCTTTTGAATAGAATAATTCACTATAAGTACTTCTGAGAAACACCTCCAGCAGGGCTCTGCTGCTATCTACAACAAGTATAGCGTTCACCTGCCCAGTCAGATAGAGTTTCTATGGACTGATATTCTCTTTCCATACACAGTGCTTGAGGTGCCTGGTGTAGTGGCAGACTTATTGCTAAAGTGACACTCTTAGCTTCTAAAGCTCTCTATGAATGAGCTTTCAGCAACATTTTTTTTTTCTTTTTCTTACTTAATGGAATACATTTAGGCTTTCATTTTGTTTTCTTCCTGCTAGCTGCTCTTATATATTTTAATTAAACATAAATATATATAAATAAATGTGCCATTGGCTTTAGTTAATTTATAATGTTTCAGACATACGACAAAGTGATTCAGTTATACCTATCTGTATGTGTATATATATATATACTTCTTCATATTCTTTTCCATTATAGGTTATTATAAGATATTGCATATAGTTCCCTGTGCTATACAGTAGGTCCTTGTTGTTTATCTATTTTATATATAGTAGTACGTCTCTGTTAATCCCAAATTCCTAATTTATCCCTTCCCCGCAATTAAACATATATTTTAAAAAAAATTTTCAACTATATCTTGATTCACAATTTTTGAACTAAATACCTCTAACATTATTTTCTATGCTTTGTTTCCCACATGTCAGTGACACACTAGAATATATCATATCAAAATATTGATATGAAATATACAAAAACGAAACCGTTGAATTCTGTATCTTCTTGTATTGGACTCTTATTGAAATGTTCAATGAATAATAATTCTAATTCTCAACATGTGTTTTCTGCTATTTTAATGTGAAGTCAGCAAGATATGTTTCGTAACATGGCCTTTCAACTAGCACATGGAATCTTCATAGAAATAATTTGAGTCATGCTTAAAAAACATATATTCCTTCATGTTTAATAATTACATATTCTCTAAGAGAGGAATGAAGAAATTCCTATTTTCAGTACAGTGAATCCTTCAGCAAACTGTGTCTTTGTGAATTCTTAGCAAACTTTTGTTCTCTCTTTGTGTATGTCCCAAGGATTGAGCTCACATTCAGCAACAGGAGAGAACCAATATCCTTTAACCAGTGTCCTGCAATTGCCATCACTTTTGTGCCATTATCTTTCATTTCTTGCACAAGTGGCTACTATCTCTGACATTGCTATGCCCTGAAACTAATTTCCGGTTGCGTAGCTATTCACACATCTGAATATGCAAAAACACATGCATATGGTGTAATGCAGAGGATTTTTGCTTTGGAAATAAAAGACCTAAGTTTCCAAGCCACATTTAATCACATAAAATCTACGTATTTTAAACCTATTTTTTCTCATTTAACATCATGTGAGCTAGCTAATAAACAGAGAAAAACTTAGCTCTGATAATTAGGAGTTATATGACCTTGAGTAATTAATTAACATCTTCAAATATTCAGTTTTTTTGTTTATAAAGTGCAAATACAAGTACATATCTAATAAAACTTTTGAAAGTATGTTTTTATAATTGTGTATATGCATGACCCTGGAACAGTTCATGATATAATTTCATATCATAGTACATTAGCTCAATAAATGATAGCTTCCCTCTGCAATTGGAAGAAGATAAATATATCACAATCTATATTTTGTTATTGGAATAATCACATTTATGATAATATAATATTTGATGAAATAAAAGGATATATTAAAGTATGTACCAGGGTGCAGAAGGAAGAATTTTTAGTTATCCTAGAAAGTCACATAAGATAAAGCCTCAAAGCCAAGCAAAATAAATAAAAAAACACCATCATAGTCTCAATATTGATGCAAGTAGCACCCTTAGACTCCTTAGTATAGGACTGGTCACACAGCTATTTGACAGTAAATACTCATTACACTCACCAGTTGCATATAAACCGCCTAGAGATTTATATGAAAAAGTATTTTTAGGGAAAATTGTGGTATTGAGAATACTGCATTAATGTCCTCCATTTTCTATGGGAAACCTCATACTCCCCCCTAACCAAATGAAAGTATTCTTGTCTTGTGTCCCCAGAAGTCTGAGGTACAGAGGCATTTTCATGATTCTTGCCTTGAGAGTCTTAAGGCATAACTCTTAGAACCTCTCTTCTGTACAAAAGGAAGTCTAACATTATAAAAACAAGACAAAAATAATTTAAGATCTTAGTATTTTCACAGAACACCTTGTCTGTCACCTCAATGAACAGAATAACTGTCTCAGAAAGGATTAAAGGTGTGGCTTTTGACTACTGAAATAAAGTATAATTTAAGGAAGAGGAAGCTCATGACATTTTTAAAGGTATTATAACATCTTGAACCAAAAGACAGAAAGGCAGCACAATATAAAAGGAAGCCTTTGGCCCTATCAGGTACTGCAAGCAGAAGCAGATCCAAATACACTCACCTGTAAACATAAGCTATTTCTCATGGAAAAATAAAGGATGACTCATGAGGCAGAAACAAGATTCAGAGGGTGGAGCCAAGATCTGCAGAGAATCTTTTTCTGGGAAGAGAAGTAAGGCTTAAACAAGGAATTGACAACACATGCCCAGCTGGATTTCAGCATTGCAATCCACCAACGAGCACTATTTGCCTAACCTCCCTCAGCCCCAATGACTTGCTAACAGAAGTGTCCATTACAATTATCCTATGACTGACTCACCATGTATGTTGGGTATGCAAAAGATAAATAACTTGTTTCTTGATTGAATTCACAAGTTTTTAGATTGAGAGAAACTATACATGTGGAACTACACTGAAGGAACCTCATCCACACTTGGATTTGATTTAGATGTAATGTCCTGAAAGAGGAGGATATAATAATACTAAGAGGAGACTTCGTAGGTCATGAAAGGGGGGTGAAACATGTAAAGAATTTGTGACCTGCCAGCAGGCTACTGTTAGATTTAAAATGACCACAAATTCTTCAACATTCTCTTATTGAACTGTTGTCTAATCCACCCCTCCCCTTCCATCTCTGCTGGCCTGTGAGTTGTTCTACCGTTAGTATGGAAAATTGATATTATGAGAGTTTCTGGCTGTGTCTCTAGGAAAGATGCCAACTTCTGCATTAGTCGTTTTTGGAGCTTTTAGTTGCTGTGTAAGAACCCCACCCACCCACCTGGAGAAGCCACAATGAGAAACTCGGACTACATGGAGGGAGAGAAAGGACCAGCCATTTCCAGCCTTTCAACCTTGTTGGCACAGTCCATGCATGTGAGTGAAGACATTAAGAACACTTCAAGCCAGCTCAGCTTTCAGCTGAATATCACCAATTTACAACTGTCCAGCTGAGCTTTGCCTGGATCCAGTCTTGCCCTATCTACTGATCCACAAAATTGTGAGATATTATCAAATGTGTGTTGTTTTAAGTCACTAAATTTGGGAGAAGTTCACTATGCAACAATATATAATTGGATATCTGTTAAATATCTTAAGGAGGTAAAGTACCAATCATCTTTTAGGCTCTCAAGAAATCTTTTTGAATGAATACAATTTAATTGAAGAATTTGAAGCTTTGAGACAGAGGTCAGCAAACTAAAGCCTCTGAATCAATATTCTATCCCTTCATTTTCTCCACACGAGAATACTTCCTCTGAAGTATGAAACGAATGGTTAAATCCAGTTTAATTGTATGACAACTTATCAGAGGTTTTTGGGTGTAAATTGCCTAAAGCTTAACCTAATTATTCAGAAAACATGGTCAATGTGATATTCCTTAGTGGCAATATGACTTAAATTTTAGGCCTTTGGGAAAGAGGAGTAAATAGAATAAGATAGAATCTAAAGAGCTAAAGACAAAGTATCAAGAAAGGTCATAGTAGTTGTGTTCAAGTTTAAAAGTAAAAAAAAAACAAACACTTTATGAATCTAAAAATTGCTTCTTATAGATTTTCTGGCTTTGTAAGAAGTTACAAGTCATCTGTATTGCAATGTCATAGGAATTAGAATAATAGTAGTGAATGTTTTAAAGTCCAAATAATTAGAAATGGACTTAGGTCTTTCAGATCAAATTACATGAAATATACCATTTTCCATGCTTACTGTTCAAAACGTATTAAAGCTAAGACATAGAGCACCTTTTTTTACCTTATTATGTATATCCTAATAATTAATGCTATTTCATTGAATTATTCCCTTATTCTTTCCTGCTCTCAGTTGCTAAACCAGATGTTCTACCTCTAACAGCCAAAATATTTCATCCTTCATAATCTCTCTTTATAAACTGCTTCTATGGTTAGTGATGGTGTAAATTTAGAATCTGTAATCACCCTGCAGGGTCATCACCAAGTGATTTATACATATATAACATATATACCTCATATATATGATATATATATATGATTTATATATAATATATAAATACAATACATAACTGATATCTATATCTCCTATATATGTATTTGTCATGGAACCTATTGGTTCTGTTTCTCTGTTCTCTCTCTCTATAAATACACGTGCACACATATATAAATGTTTAAAAACAGAGATGACCCTCCATAATATGGGTAGGATTCATCCAATCAGTCGAAGTCTTTAAGAGCAAAAACTGCATTTTCCTTTAGAAGAAAGAAATTCTGCCTCAAGACTATAAAAATCCTGCCTGAATTTCCATACTGCTGCTTTGACCTACAAGAGTTCAGACAATCATGTGAGTCAATTCCTCAACATAAATCTCTTGCTAATATATATATTAGAAATCTCTCTAATATACTATATATATAATATATATATAACATCTATAGATTATAAATATTAATCACACCTACAAAATACCTTCACAGCAACATCTAGACTACTGTTTGACCAAATAACTGGGTACCATAACCTAGCCAAGCTGAAACATAAAATTAACCATTGACAAGAATCAAGATTATTACTTATCAACCTCTTTAAAAATATATACCTGAATACAATCCTATGCAGAACAAATTTTCCTGTATTTTGTACCTTATAGTTGTATTATAACTAAATTTATGTCCTTATCATCTGCACTCTACAAAAATACCAACTCCTTGATAGTAGGTGCTTAATATTTTCATTTTTATATCCACAGTGCATAACATAGGACCAAATACCTACTTAATCCACAAAAATTCATTTAGCAAATGATACCATTTTTAAGACATGATATGTTGGTACTGAAAGTGCATTAGTTTCTTATAAATGGAATCCGTGAAAGAACAAAATTATACAAGATTTAAAGAGAAAAGATGCTAATATTAAACATAATTTTCAACTGAAATATTTATAGTGTTCAATAGTGAAATTTCCAAGATTTAACAGCCATCCTGCATATGTGTTTAGTGTGTCAGTAATAATGATCTACTACTTAGAGTATTGCTTACTATAAGCATCTCCTAGTTGTAATTTTATATGACAGTGGCAGATTCTACCACATTAATACTAACAGATGGTAATTATGAAATGAATGAAACAGATTGTTAGTACACCACCACGTAGATTGCACATAAATGTTATAAAAATTAATTATCTAATGACTCAGATGAATTGCATCTACATTAGCAATTAGATATTTGAATCAACATTTTGGAACAAAAACAATGGTACAGTTGGAAATGCTTGATTAGTTAGACATGGACTCACTTCAGTAGTTTCAGACGCAAAATATTTACCACAGCAAGCTAACATCTGGTACGGGAAACTAGGCAAACCTTACCCAGGTCAAAAACAGAGTAACCACAAGTTTTATTATAAGCCAGACTGAAAAGTGGTCAGTTTGTCATTGTGTGTGTATGTGTGTGTGTGTGTGTGTGTGTGTGTGTGTGTATGTATGAGTGTAATTCTTACACCAATTTGTTATAATGTTTCAATTCATAAAACCAAATTATTCATAATTTTGTGTTAACTATTATGGGAAAATGTATATATTTTAAAAATCACCAGATTTTATTTTACATCATTCATAAATATTAAAGATCAGATGAGAAAATTAACTCCTTTGCATTCTGTTTTACTACCCTCTTTTATTACTAAAGTTAAAGGGATATAAAAATATTTGTCATGGGCTTACCTGGTGGCGCAGTGGTTGAGAATCCGCCTGCCAATGCAGGGGACACGGGTTCGAGCCCTGGTCCGGGAAGATCCCACATGCCGCAGAGCAACTAAGCCCGTGTGCTACAACTATTGAAGTGCGCGTGCCTAGAGCCCGTGCTCTGTAACAAGAGAAGCCACTGCAGTGAGAAGCCTGCACACCGCAACTAAGACACAACTCAGCCAAAAATAAATAAATAAATTTATTTAAAAAAATATATTTGTCATGTTGTGTTTGAGACATAGCATTTTAAAATCAAATCCTTTATATACCTAGTGGTTTTCTTTCAGGTGGACATATTCAGTGTGAATGCACTTTCAAAAATAAGAATTTACAAATGTGGGAGATATAAAAATATATGTGATTTGGATGTAGAAAAGCCTATGGATGAGTAATGCGTATGAATTGTACCAAAGTTTTACAGTCCCTCATATCACATTCACTGTTCATCTTTTAATAGCTCCGTTCTTCTCCTGCGATGTTATTAGTGAGTAAGAAATAAACAATGGGTGGGGTATAATTTAGTGGAACATATGTCTGTTTATTGATACAAGTGAGACAGTTTCAAACCCCTAAGATCAGCCCCTGTTCCTATTTCTATGCACAATTGTATATTACCACATTTAGCTACATATTAAAAGCTAGAACATTTAATTTTTGCTTTTTAGGTATACTTTCTTAATACATGAGACTTTTTTTTAAGCTCCATAATAATTACACTGTGTTTTATTGCAGTAAGTATTTCCCAAAATCTAGCAACAAGTTTAATACAATAGAAGAATTGATATTTTCTCAAATAAATGCCTTTTAAATTAAGTTCAAGCAAACTGAAATCTAGACATGTGCTTGCAGAATATCAATGATCCAAAATTATTGATCAGGTAACATTACTGAATGTCTCATACTTTAATTTTTGAAAAATAGAGTATGTCCTAATTATTTTCTGATTGATCTTGAAATCTTATTTATAAAATTGTATAATTTGCAATACTTGTAAACATAGAACCCCTGAGCTCAATATTCCTTTATTTTAAAATTTGCAAAAACTCAGCTCTCTGTGAGTACATGCAGCATTTAAACTTGAACAAACAAACCCTATTTTCCGATATGTGATAACTGTGCCTTTTCAACATCATAATCATTAGTTTCAACGCTCTCCAGAGCATGAAGAATTTGATCACAGTACTAAACTTTTCATCTCATCTCAAATAGAGATATCCATTTGAAGTGAAGATGTTAATTCAGAATAGTAAAACAACATCTTCACCTGCAGTTAAAGAAAATGTTTAGTTACATCAACAATTCTTATGAATTTCTGGAGCCAAATTTCTCTATTAGTCTCATCTATATGTTTCTTTACAGTAAAGCTAAAACTCCTTTCTACTGAAACAGTTTAGCAGAAAAAGTCAAGCTTAAAATGCAGTTTCAAGAGTGCAAGAATGCCGAGACTAATTGTCTGATAAAGAAAGCAACCATAATTGGGGGTCTGAAAATTAATAATGGTTGCAAACAAGAAATATATACATCCTTTAAAAGTGCCATCACAATCACACGAAGGGGGATCAGGAATAGGAGAAAACAGAATCAAGTCTGTTTCAGCAAGATTAGGAATCTGACATATCCATGGGGTAAGGTAGAGCTTTATCATTCACATTGGCTGGAGAAGAAAAAAGCCCACAGATTAAACCTCCCTCTCTGAGGA
This sequence comes from Phocoena phocoena, assembly GCF_963924675.1. NCBI lineage: Eukaryota > Metazoa > Chordata > Mammalia > Artiodactyla > Phocoenidae > Phocoena > Phocoena phocoena. The sequence goes on along the minus strand of NC_089236.1, from coordinate 56,760,539 downwards.
GATGAACTGAAGGTCCTGTATACTTAAATGGCTCTGCCATGGTCCTCTGCGATCCCTTGTGTCACTAGCTTTCAGAATAACCCCTGGATTATCAGACTACTTCCTTTCCCTATAGTCACCTCACATGGGCACTATGATTACATAATGCACACATCAGGAAATGCTCTCTCTCTCTTCCTGTCAATATCCTGATAACTTCTGGAGTCTTCAGATAAAGAGCAAAAATGTAATTGCTTGAATAAAGCAGGGTGTTCAGTGCTTCACTATGACTAAGCTTGATTTTTTATGTTGTATCTGGCATCTTCCTTTCAAAATAGTTATGTATATAAATAGGAGGATGAATACTTCTAAAATATATATAAAATACTTATACACAAACTTTACATGAGATACTTTTTAATAGATATAGTAATAAATGCATTTAGTAAAAACAAGTATGGGTTATTAATAGAGTGCTATGGAAAATACTAGGTGATTATTCATCAATAATAAGAACCACATCTTCCCTAGAACACTGTTAGACTGTATTTTCTCACCCTATTGCATCTGTTTGGAGTCATGTACCTGGTTTTCACCAGGGGAAAACGAGTACAAATGATGCATGTTCCCCCCACACACTGAAATGATTAACAGTGTGTGTGCCTTCTTCATAGGTTCTTTCTTGCTGTCAGATACAGCTCCCAAATCCCCAATATTTAAGCACTAGAACTGATAGAAAATTTTCCCTCTGAAACACAGTTTGGAGCAAAGATCCTTAGTTCCTTTTCCATTTGCCCCACCTGGAAGGTAATTTGAGGGAAAAATAATCATTATTCTGTAAAAGCCCCTAAGATTTTGAATTTGATTGTTACAGCATTTACCTTAACAAATATAACACATAAAACTGGGTGTTACCAAACAAAAAACAAAATACCCCAAAATATATACTGTTCACTTAGTAGCTGTTTAGCATTTGGAGAGGAAGCTGACATCAAAGGCTGGAAAGCAGCAGCTTTGTGTTATTGAGAGAGCTGCTTTTGTTGTGCTGCTGGCAATGTTTCCTTCCAGCCAGTGAGAAAGTCCACGATAGCCTGCTGGGCGATGGGACACATTTAGACATTGCTCCAATTGACACAGCTATTCAGAGGATACTGCAATAATGTTTTTCACCTACACCACCAGCCTGCTATCCCCCAGAGAGTGGAGTGAGACCACTTGAGACTGGCCAGACCCAGATGAGACTGCCCAAATCAGAAAATCTGTCTTGTCAACCCATAGCACTGTAAGAATTAATACCAAATTCTTGTCTTAAGCCAGTACATTTTGAGATGATTTGCCATTCAGCAAGAAAAAACTGGCACAAAATTTGATGTGAAGAGAGAGGTTCTGCCTTAACAAAAATATAAACTATTTGGCATTGGCTGGAAATATGGAAAGAAAACAGAAAAGGGTGGAAACATGATGCTCTAATTTTTAATAGTCCTGGATAAACAGTGATTTTTTTTAGCCAGGTTGGAGAAACTAGAACTACTGGGGTAGTGGCAGAACAATTAGCAAAATGGTGGTCTGCAGTAATGTCGAAAATAGAAAATATCTTTAAAGTACTTGAGCATCTGACTAATGTAATCAGGCAAGATGTTATAAATGTCAGTTGGTTGGACCTAGAGTCTGTGATAAGAGAGATGATGTAATGAAAAAAAAATTTAGTTTGTAAGTAGCCTTTAAAGGAATTAGAGAAGATCCAGCTCTTGCTAAATACTGTTCTCATCTTTAGTTTCCTCTGCTGATGAAGATTCACAAAGTGAAATGAGATCTGGTATCAAAAATCAAATCAATGCTTTAGCTCTAAGAATCCCTATTAAGACCTCTGAAGGATTTAAAGAAGTCCCTAGTAGTCATCCTCAGCTTGATAAAAAGGACTTCTAAGAATTTTAAGGTTGTTGTCTCTCAGTAGCCTGACATAAAGACCAAAGTAGAGCAATATATTATGGATGTGGCTTTTGACACATGGAGTGGACTCACATCAGATGTACAAGAAACCCATAAACTTTTAATAAAGTTCTACTGGCTTCGAGCTAAAAGAAGACAATTAAACATTAAAAAAAAAAAAAACAAAAGGAAAAACAAGAAAAAAGAACTTTGCATTTCTAACTTTCTATTGTTCAGAAGCAGACTGAGAAATCAAATATGGGCAAGTTCTTATTAAAAAAAGGAATTTTATCTCAGTGGAAAGAACTTGGATCAAGGAAAACTTAAAGAAGTACAATATATAATGATGAACTTGGGAGCCACTTTCATGAAACAAAACTAAGTGCTCATCAAGGAATATTTTCTATCTTAAGAGGAGGAAGAACTGACAACAATTTGTTTGCCTGAGATTCAGAATTACCATGGACCGCTGATTTTCATGTTCTTTCTGTTCTTCCAAACCCTCCTGAATGGCATTGTCATTGCAATAATCCTATTCCTATTTCAATGTTGTATGTTGTGTAACTTTGTGGGATGAATTAGTTGATTATATAGTCCACCATTATCTGTCAAGAGAAAGCCACATTTGCCAGTATTGGTAAGCTTATTGAGCAATTTCCATTTACTTCCTATGTATACACTGCTGCAAAATCTCCAAGTTTCTTTTGCCACCAGTTTATTTCAAGATTCTTCTAGTCAGAAAGAAATTCAACTTTTTTTTTAAATGGTCTGAAGAGAGTGAATTTGAGTCAATGTCTGGAAATAGTGGTTCAGTCCCCTTTGGTTTAAACTAACAAGTGACACTTCAATATCTGTAACTTTCCCAAACTGAATGGTGTTGTCTTATCATGTAATAAGATCTTCATTCCTGGAAGTGTTCAAGCAGAATCAGGATGATGTCCTCAGAGGTATATGGGACAGAGAAAGAATTGGATGAAATATAGAATGAAAAATAGAGTTCATCTTAACTTCTAAGCACGATTCGTTGAGATGGCTGCACACTGAGAAGCCAAGACCATGACGTTCACAGCAGGAATGCTATGACCCGTAGCCAATAATTTTCTTGGGAAAGAAAAAGGTAGTGAGTGACAGCACATTTAAGTGGCCTTTAGATCTAATTCAAATTCTATAATTATAGTAAGTAATCTCTTATATACAGCTTAAAAATATTCAAAATGCTGATTCATCACGGGAATGAGTTATTACAAGTTATTTGTAATATTATTGCTCATTGAATATATCACTATTTAAATAAGAGCAATAGACCCGAACACAGACTCGAAAAGCTGTCAGAAGTTACTGCAAAAGTAATTAAACTTTCTTGTTGACTCTAAATTGATCTACATACTATATTTCAAAACTGGTTATTACACCAAGATGAAAACATAGAGATTATATTTAAAGCATGCAATGTTGTATTTGAAACAAAGAATGGTAACTTTAGTGCTAAATCACATTTTTAGGTATATAAGTGTATCTGAATTGATAGCATTATTTTAGAAGTTCTTCACTATGATTTACAAATATGTTTGACTTTCTCTTTTAAGTAGTAAATTTCATTTGGAATGTGGAGCTTTTCAAGAGAAAGTAAAAAACTTGCTAATACCAATGTTCTTCAGGCAATAAATACCCTTGGGACTTCCTTAATGGGAAAAGGCTGCTGAAAAAATCTATTGACTTTCAAGAGAAGTTGATAATTAACCTCTTGGCAGTTTCCTCCAAGCTATTCTGTTAGTCTCAGCACAACAATAGTAACGTAATTCTACAGAGATTAAATAGGCTTTGGACCAAAATACTTTGAAATAATAAACTTAGTATTCCATGTTTATTAAACGTAGCTATTAGGACTGACATAAAATGAGATTTTATTCTCCTGTTCTTATATTTTATAGTACTGGATTTGTTGGTTGAAAAATTTGGAAAAAAATGCTTTCATCTTATATATTGAATGTACTATATAAGAATTATTGAAAGACAAAAGTTCTTGTAGACTCCCCTTGACATTTAATATATTACAAATAACCTACTGTTCATATCATAATATTAAATTGAAAATCAGATTACAGAACACTAGATAGTATGATCCAAAATTATAAAACACATATTATAGATTGTACTTAGACTACTTAATTAAGACATAATTTTGAGAAAGACATTGCACTAAGAATAAAAATTATCAATATTAATCCTATGAGGTAAAAAATATTATTTAAATTACGCAAATAAAATGAAGCACAGAGCAGCTGAGTAAACTTCCCAACCTCACAATTTAGGTAGAGAAAGAGACTAAGACTGAAGGATAGTCAGGTTAGCTCCAGAACTTATGCTAATATCTACTGTAGGCAGTTGGCTGTTTATACATGGAAACCTGCAGAGCATTGTAGTTTTTTGGAAGCTTTCCTTACTTTCTGGCACTGAAAGATTTTCCAGGTTCATCTTGTATATTTCCCACCACTGTTCTAGAATAAGTCATATCTTCAAGAAGTCCTTGCTTCTTAACTATCTATTTATATTAAAAGTTAGTTTCTCATACACAACACACAGTGGGTCTTGGTTTTGTATCCACTCTTACAATTTCTATGTTTAATTAGTATATTTGGACCATTCACATTTAAGGTGATTACTTACATAGTTGCATTAGTATCTACCACAATTGCAACTGTTTTTTATTTGTTGCATTTGATTATCTTCCACTTTTCCTGCCTTCTCTGGTTTTAATTGTTTTATATGCTTCAATTTTGTATTCTCTCTTGACATGCGCATTACAATTTTCTTTTTAGTTGTGCACGTGTGTGTGTGTGTGTGTGTGTGTGTGGTTGCCCTAGGATTATAACCTAATAACATAGTATTCTCAATTCCTTCCTCCAGCCCCTTTGATGTTGCTCTAATTCATTTCAATTATTCATAAGCTATAATCACTCAATGCATTGTTACTCTTCTTATTCTAAAAAAGATTTAACCTTTAAATCAATTAAGAATAAGAAAGATAAAATATTTATCTTAATGTCTTTTATTCTTTTTTTTATCCTCTTTCTTTTTGTATGTTAGAACCAGTTGTCTGACTTATATCATTGGTCTGCTATAGGATGGATTTATTTTAATATTTCTTCCAGCACAGGTCTGCCGGCAGTGTCTTGAATGCATTTCTTTCTCTTTTTTTTTTTAATTTAAAAAATTTTTTTATTTTTGGCTGCATTTGGTCTTCTTTGCTGCATGCAGGCTTTCTCTACTTGTGGTGAGCGGGGGCTACTCTTTGTTGCGGTGCGTGGGCTTCTCATTGCGGTGTCTTCTCTTGTTGTGGAGCACGGGCTCTAGGCGTGTGGGCTTCAGTAGTTGTGGCACGCAGCCTTAGTAGTTGTGGCTCACAGGCTCAGTAGTTGTGGCTTGCTGGCTCTAGAGCACAGGCTCAGTAGTTGTGGCGCACAGGCTTCATGGGCTCTAGAGTGCAGGCTCAGTAGCTGTGGCACACAGGCTTAGCTGTTCCACGGCATGTGGGATCTTCCCGGACCAGGGCTTGAACCCGTGTCCCCTGCATTGGCAGGCAGATTCTTAACCATTGCACCACCAGGGAAGGCCCCTCTCCTTTGTCTATGAATGGAACTTCTGCTGGATATAGAATTCTAGTTTGGTGTTCTTTTTTCCTTCAACTCTTTAAATATTCCATTACATATTCCACTACACTTCTTTTTACGTACATGGTTTGTGATTAAATGTTTCCTGCGATTCATATCCTTGTTCTTCTATTGTCAAGGTGTTTTGCCTTCGTGTTTTTTCTCTAGTTTCTTTTAAGATTTTCTCTTTGTCATTGTTTTTATGCAGTTTGACTACAATATTGTTAGATGTAGTTTTTAGTATTTATCCTCAAAAATGTTCTTTCATTTTTCTAAATCTCTGGTTGGTGTTTGTCCTTAATTTGGAAAAGTTCTTGGCCATTGTTACTTCAAACATTCCTTCCAGTCCATTCCATCTTTCTTCTCCTTCTGATATTCCAATCATGCCCATGTTGCACCATTTGAAATGGGATAACAGTTTTGGATATTCTGATATTTTCTTATCATATTTTTTTCTCTTTGCAATTTAGTTTGGAAATTTTTATTGGCCTATTTTCAATTTCATTGATTTTTTTTCCTGGCTGTGTCTAACCCATTAATGAGTCTACTGATAGCATTCTTCATTTATATTACTGACTATTCCATTTTTATCATAACCTTTTGATTCTTAATATTTTGTTTTTTTTTTTTTTTGCTTACTTTACTCATCTATTCTTGCATGTTGTCCACTTCATCCACTAGAGCCCTTAGCATATTATTTATAGTAACTTTAAATTCCAGGTCTGATAATTGCATATGGGTCAAATATGAGTCTGGTTCTAATGCTTGCTTTATCTCTTCAGACAGCATTTTACTTGTATTTTAGCATGCTTTGCAATTTTTAATTGAAGCCAAACATGAAGTATCTGATAATAGGAACAATGGTAAATAGGTCTTTAACAATAGGTTTCCTGTTAATCTAGCTAGGAGTTGGGTTGTTTTTAATGTCTGCTGCAACAATGAGTGCCAAAGTGCCAAACAATGAGTGTCAAATTCCTCTAATGTCATTGTTTTTGTATCTTCTGTTTCCTTTGTTCTTCTGTAAAAACTCTTCAAATATTATACTCCAATATAATTAAAAAGCAAGCAAACAAACAAACAAATAAAAAACTCCTCTTCAGATAGTGTCTGTCTTGAAATTCTCTCACCTTCAATGCACTGTTACTCTATTGGAGCAGTGTTGCTGTGGTGGTAAGGTGTGGGAAGGGGAAGCAGTCTGTAATCTTATGATTAAATCTCAGTTTTTTATTGGGCCTGTCTCCCTGGGCTGTGACATTCATAGTGCTTCTAAGCTTTTTCCCCCTCCTTAAGTGAAACAGAAAAGTGTAACAGAGAATGATTTGGGAATATTTGTCAATGATTACTCTTTATGCACCCTGTTAGAACCATGGGGGAATCTTTCTTGGCTCTTCACCTGTGGAACCTGGTGATGCTCTTGGATACACATCCCATGAGACTATGCTCCCACATTGCAGCGCCCAGGTGCTCCTCACTCTTGTGGTAGTCCACACTCATCTTCCAGCAATTCATCAAAATTACTGTTTAGTGTGGCTGCAAGTTTATGACTTTAGGAGCTTTGTTTCATATAAGCATATCTTAGCTATGATTCTCTGGATTCGCCTGTATCTCCAGATTTCATGGTAGTGGTTGACTCTCTGACCTTACTTCCTTGATGGATCCAAGGAAAATCATTCATTTTCAGTTTGTTCAAAATCTTTTTTCTTGCTGTAGTAGGGGCATGAGTGACAACTTTCCTTTATATGTCATAGCTGAAACCTGAGAGATTTTTTTTAAATTTAGAGATAAATGAAAATAAATAAAACAATAAATATTTAATTATATATTCTGTTTCCATGGGTGAGAAGTATTAATATTTATCAAGCCAAGTTGAGGTATAGGATGTCTAAGGATTTTGTGATGACCTAGTCACAAATCTTACTAATTTCTTTCCCCTTTCTACTATATCACAAATTCTTAAATTCCTATGAACATAAACCTCCCATAGATATGTAAAAAATATAAATACACTTACTCCTTGTGTACTTGGACTCACTGTCTTCAACTTTATTCAATAGCAAATGAATAGATGAAGATCTGACTTCCACTTTGGAAATAATGCTGAATCCAGTTTCTCTACATCGTGTCCTCAAACCACATATAATCTGTTCAGATTGCAGCATCGTTGACTTTAAAACAGCAGTCTTTTACAAACAAGAGTAAATAGCTGTACCTTCCAAAATAAGATACATATATATACACATATCTACATTTATTTGCCTTCTTAACTCTGAATATTTAAGACTATGATGATATGATGATCAGGTCCCTAAGCATATTATAGTTTATAAAGCTTCCTTTCTCCCAGCATGGAGAAGAAGCATTTTTATTTTCTGAAAAAGAAAACCTCATTTTCACTGGTATAAATTTTAATTTTTTACCACTGACCCTCCAAATACAGCACTGCTAGATGAGTATGAAATGTTTGGGCTCTTTTATAGGAAAAAAAAAAATTGGAGAGAAAATTGAGTCAGTAATGAAAATAACAACATAGGAAAATGGCTAATGACTATTAGGAATACAGATAAAGTGATGATTTCTCCTACCTCAATTGACCCCCTCACCCCAATCCATTCAAAATACTAAATCTTCCTTTGAACGCTTAACAATATATGAAAGCAACTGACAAAATTACTAACTACTTAGATATATTAATTTGTTTCAAGGCCTTACAATGTATTAAAATTAAACAATGAAACAAAATTATGATTTTTTTATGTACCCTGTAGACAATTATAGGAACATAGTCACTGTACTGATATTTTCATAATGTGAAGCATCAGCTGATTCTCTAAATGAAGAAGAAAACATTTTTTTAGTTTCTTCTAAGATTTTGAGGCAAATAACTTGGTAAAGTGTAGGAAAGTCAGAGAGAAAAACATTTATGTTGGATATGGTTTAAATCAAATTTTAAAGAGTGGATAAATTTGAGATTAATTAAAAAGAACGAGTCTTTAGTCTAGTCTCTATTTTTTTCTGTTAGACTTGAAAAGGCGTAATTTAGGGACTTCCCTTGTGGCACAGTGGTCAAGAATCTTCTTGCCAATGCAGGGGACACAGGTTCAATCCCTGGTCCATGAAGATCCCACATGCCGTGGAGCAACTAAGCCCGTGTGCCACAAATACTGAGCCTGCGCTCTAAAGCCTGCACAACACAACTACTGAAGCCCATGTGCCACAACTACTGAAGCCCGGGTGCCTAGAGCCTGTGGTCCACAACAAGAGAAGCCACTGCAAGAGAAGCATGCGCACCACACCAGGAGTAGACCCAGCTCGCCGCAACTAGAGAAAGCCCGCATCCAGCGATGAAGACCCAATACAGCCAAAATAAATAAATTTTAAAAAAGAAAAGGCATAATTTATTCCAAATGAGTGGCTGTGTTGGTGTGACGTTCTAACTCGAATGACAGGAAAATGGCATAGAGGCCCTTCTCTTTAGTTTTTATAAATCTTTAAGAGTTTAAGGCCAACATTTCTGTCCTTGTTATATCAAACAGCTATTCAGCTTATAACATTATCCCACATTACAACACTTTGAAAAAGAAATACAATTCAAATAGCTGAATAAAATATTTACTTAAAATAGATCTGGACTCTATGTGGATTTTGAGAAGTTAGATATAGCTAAATTTTACAGAAGCTCTTCCTGGAATATCTGGTGAAGCATAAAGAGTAATCCACTCTGAGATCGAAAAGTTGTACACAGTTAAGTTAGGCTGGACTTGAAAAAAATGCTCTTTTGTTTCTCTTCCACTTTGATACCATTTCTGTTCCTATGTTATTTTTTTATAAATATGTGGAAATTGTATGTAAAAGTAACAGTGGGAACTTGGCATTTCATAGTAATAAGAAGACAAAAGTTGTATTATATTCACACTATGTTATTTTTTTCAATCTTTTCAGCAGAGTTCCATTTTCAGTCATAACTGGAATATAAGTATGTTTGAATAAAGATATTATCCTTCTTTTCAGTGCCACTTCCATTCGCCCACGACTTGACATTCAACTGTGGATACGACAGAGTCGGCATAGACCACATTAAAGATGACATTTTGCACTGCAAAACATTTCCACAGGTCTAAGAGTCAAAAGTAAATTTATTTACTAGGTTTCTTTCCTTGTTTCTTTCTTTCTTTTCTTCTTTCTTTCTTTCTTTCCTTCTCTTTCTTTTTGACAACTTCAATATAGGTATTCCGAGTCTATGTATATAGCATATTCACACACAGGCTGTGCAATTTCATTTACCTTCTTACTGAGTTCAGAAAGAAAATACCAGGTGTGCACCAAAATGTACTTAAAGCTTTCTATTTTACTGTCAGCACAAAGATTTACAAACTTATCTCCTCACAAATATGCACATGCATAACTCCATGCAGGGCAATAAGTTAGGTATTAGAAATGCTTAACGCAGTCTTTGTGCAATATGATTTTCCTCTCCAGTATTCTGTCATTTTCCAATATACAAGATATCAAAAAACAAAAGAAGTAATTTTCTTAAAGGGATACTGAGTATAAAAATTATATGCTTCAACTTCTTGCAATCTGGTTTCAACCTGTATTTTAACAGACAATTGCAAGTCCTTTGCAATTTGGCTTCAATCTATATTTTAACAGACAGATATCTATCAAGTATTTACTTAATGTAAATGATCATGATATTAAGGATTTGGGGCTGATAGTGGCAGAAAATTAATAGGATCCTTTTCTTGCCATAAGGATCATTAAGGACCAATTAAAACAGATATATGAACCATTCCATTATTATAAGAATATATAATTTAAATAATTAATATTTAAATGGTACTTGTGGGAGTACAAAAACTTTTAAAACAATTAATTTTGGCAGAAGAATACCAAGCAAGGCATTAAGTAGGTGACTCAATCTGGGCTTTGAAGATTAGATAAAAGTTAGGGAAACAGAGAAGGAACACAGCGGGCCAAATCCAAAATCAAAGATATAATGGCATTAAGCTGTGTAATGCCATTTATAAAAGTACCCTAAATTGTCAACCATGGCTATCTGTGAGATGCATTAGAATTTGTGCTGTATCAGTGAATAAGTACATAAAGATTTATGGCATCCTATATCAAAGGCATTTAATATGAGCAGAAATTTACTCTGGGCTTATCCCATCACAAATTTCCATAGCCACTAAAAGGGAGTTAAAATATAACATATTAAACATATACACCACACAAAGATAAAATATAAATTCACATCACACATCACATACACACAGAAATATATAGGCTTTTTCTTAAGTGCTTGTCATTTGCCAATCACTCAGTTAAGTTGTATACTTTCAATATCTCATGGAATCCTCTTCAGAACTCTAGGTAGTCAGTATTTATGTTTGTATTTCAGGTTAGTTGAGGATCAGGAAGTTTACATAACGTGCTCAAAGCGTGTAACAATAGACAGAATCAAGCTTTATTCCTATGTGAATCTGTAAAATGGGGACGGAAATGCCTTACACAAACAATATTAATGATTAGTTGATAAAATGTGTATAAAATACACATAAATATCTGGATAGAGTAACTATTTCCTTTTACTTAGGATTCCTGATAGATCTAATACAGGATTTTAGTGGGAAAATATTCAACTACAGGTAAGAAGATACAACTAACTGACCCAGTTAGGAAAAGCTGTCTTCTTTGTTATAAAGAATATATTGAACTTCACTGGAGAGAAATAAAGAAAGGGAGGGGTGGGATTTCCAGAATGGCATTGTGAAGGACTATAAACATGTGCTTCCTCATAAAAACAACAAAGGCATTGGCAACAAATTGTCAAAGTCAAGACTTTCAGAACTCTGGAAATTAACAAAAGTATTGAAACAAACAGGCAGATTTGAGAACATCTGCTGAACTTTATTAAGAACAATAGGATTTGTGGCAATATAGCTTGGCCTAATCCCATTGCCATTTCTCCAGCTCTGCAGTGGCCTTGAAAACTTTCAAGGAGCATAACCATAGTAACTGAGAAAATAAGCAGCCTTGTAACCACAGGTGGGAGCAGATCAGATTTGGGGTTCCTCAAAAAGTTCCTTACCTGGAGCAAATCCACTATCTGATTTGTCTGGCAGCTCCCTAGAAAAGTCTCAATTGCAGAATGATGTCATGATTTGAACTATTTAGGAGTTTACATCAAGGGAGTAGCCCTATCTCCAGTGTCTTTGTTGAAAATAATGATTGAAAAACATTTTAAAAACACAGCTCCCTAAAGCTGTGATACATGTTGGGGCAAAGAAGAGGCTGGTCAAAAATTTTAAAGGAATATCTAGGGAATGAGATATCCATAAGGGGCTTTGAAAAGCTCTGAAATATCATAGGACACCTAAAGACAGTGTAAGGGTAAAGATGTATCCAGACCCCTACAGATGGGAGATAGCCCAAATTCTCACTTGTGGTTGACCTTGAACAGGAAGCAGAATTATAAACTGCATGAGCATTAAAGTCATGCCCAAACATAGACACAGGCCCTCTGGCAATAAGCAGAAGATTTATGGTTCAAGACATTAAAAACTAATCATTAGTAGCCCTGCAAGCTAACTGAGCAGAGACATCAGTGGCCATATGTGAAAACGAATGCAGAATTTAAGGAATTAGTCCCAAAAGGCAAAACTATAGAGACAATAAATAAAAAGATCAATGGTTGCCAAAGGTGTGGAGGTGGGGAGAGATGGATAGGCAGAGCACAGAGGATTTTTAGGGTAGTGAAAATACTCTGTATGATACTACAGTGATGAACACATCATTATGTTTTGTCCAAACCCAATGTAAAGTACCAAGAGTCAATGTACAATATCAGTAGCGAAACCTGAGATAAATTTTGGATGTTGGGTGATTATGACTTGTCAATGTACGTTCATCCCTGGTAAAAACCTGTACCATTCTGATGAGTGATGTTGATAATGGGGAAGGCTATGTATATTGTAGGGCAGGGGGTACACAGGAAATCTCTGTACCTTCTACTCAGTTTTACTGTAAACCGAAAACTGCTCTTTTAAATAAAAGTCTTTAAAAGAAAGGAATTAGTCCTGAAAATTCATTAAGCAAACAAATAGCAGCAAAATTGACACTACAACAACAAGAACGAAAAGCAGCAATAACATAGGCACTCAACATATCACGCTGTAGTCTCTCAGAAGAGAAACTGTGGCATACCTGTTTATCCCAAAAGAAGAGGGTGATTTCTTCAGGAGAAAGGCAGGATATTAGATAATAGACTAAAGTGACGTGAAAAGGAAAGTGGGATTTTGAGGGATAGGATAAACAAATATGCGTTTTAAAAAATCACGGTTTTTGAAATCATGTCATTTGCACCAACATGGATGGACCTAGAGATTATCATACTAAGCGAAGTAAAGTCAGAGAAAGACAAATACCATATGATATCGCTTATATGTGGAATCTTAAAAAATTATACAAAGGAACTTATTTACAAAACAGGAATAGAGTCACAGATGTCGAAAACTAACTTATGGTTACCGGGGGGAAGAGGGTGGACAGAAAAATTGGGAGATTGGGATTGACATATATACACTACTATACATAAAATAGATAGCTATATATAAAATAGGTAATATATAATAAGGACCTACTGTATAGCACAAGGAACTCTACTCAATACTTTGTTATGACCTATATGGGAAAAGAATCTAAAAGAGTCGATATATGTATAACTGGTTCACTTTGCTGTACAGCAAAAACTAACACAACATTGTAAATCAACTGTTCTCCAATAAAAATTTTTTAAAATTTTTAAAAATCATGTCTTAACTGTTCTTACAGAGGACATTAGAAAACAACTAGGTATTTTATTTGTTATTAGAGCTAAAAGTGTGACTGAGGCACAAAGAAACCTAACAGGAAAAAAAGACATTAGAAATTATTGAATGAACACATGTATGTATGGGCCAGAAAGTGAATGAGAAAGGGAAGGAATATATTAACTCAAATCCGGCAAACAGTGGTAGACTTCATGATATAGATAATGAAAAGTTTCTACTTAAGCTACAGGTTGAACTAACACAAATTGAGGCTCTTGAAAGGAGTAACAGCAAGTGAAAATGAAACACTAAGCATATCTCACTAGAAATCTAAGACTCAGAAATATTAGCATAAGTCTTGGTTCAGAAATGTCCTGAGGATGATTCTTCTGATAAATAAATAAATAGTAAATAAAATTGGGAGGAGGGAGGAAGCTTCTTTAAGAGATACATTTCTTTATATATAGTAGTGTGTATACGTTTATGAGTTTTCACAGCAAAGGGCAGTGGAAAAAGACAAATGGCCAAGTATTGAAGGCCTGCTTACAAGAGTTGATGGTTTGGATGTCACTAAATAGTACTAATTCAGAACTCCAACACTAGGGACAAGTCACTCAAGGCTAAACCTAAGCTGAAAGGAATTAAATATGCTGAATATGAAAAACAAATTCTAATTTTAGTATAAGTGCCACTCCTTGGGAAAACAGACAGTATTCACAGTTGAAATTTCCCCCTGCATAATAAACAGAATATCTTAATTAGATGCACACTGGAAGATTTCTTTCAATATCATTTAAAGTCTCAGATTGTATACTATGCTCTCTTAGAATGACTGGTAAAGCTGAACTCGGTATTCATGGATCTTCTCAAATGTAACTGAGTTTTCTACAACCTTATGCTCTGTGGACATAATTTTTCTTGGTATAACTGTCTTAGGGGCAAGGCATTTCTGTATTTTCTAATTTTTGTGAGTGTACGCATGTATGTGAATGTGTATGTCTGTGTGTTGGAGTAAGAAGGTGTGTTGTAAAAATCTTTTGTGTGTCTTTTCTTTATTTGGACTCTTTAAATGTGATACACAGAAAAAACAAATTCTCTTGTTGAGATCCTGAGGACACTGCTTCCATCATAGTGTGAAACAGCACCCCCTAGCAGTCAAAAGAATTCCCACCTTTATCAAGGCACTGGAAAAAATATTTGCCTTATAATGATCAGAAAAAAAAAATCAGGATATCTGAATTTTAGGTTTTCATTTCTTTGAATTTTTATTTATTAATGCAGTAAAAATTGATTTTGATTGTAATTTCTAGGGTTTTAATTCTTAGGAACTTGAAAACAAATTTAATATTTAAACTTCAATATCTAGTAAGAATTTTAATATATGAAAAACATTATATTCACATTTATGGCTTCTGTACGTTATCACAGTTTTATTATTGGTGTTCGTTTACAATGTTATTTAAATTTGTTGAAACACCTCTGATGGGTTTTATGGGATAAAATGATTAGAAAAATTTTCTTTATAATGTAAAATAGCAAGTTAATTTTCTGTCTTAGATACAGAACGGCTAAGTTAGTTTAATTAATTAATTGTTATGGCCCACTTTGTAGTATTGTTGGGGCAGAAGGAAAATGATCCATTGGTGGTCCTATAAAAGCATCCAGGAAGCTTTGAGAATTGAAGCCTATGAGAGGAGACTTAAGAAAGTAAAAGTGGAAATGTTCCCATGCATTGATAATCTTCTCATAGATTTAAGGTTTAAAGTCAAACACAATAGGAGAAAAAAAGGTGGAGAATGGTGAAAAAGAGCACTTAAATTCCTCTCCTCAGGCTGCTATGTGTAAGAACATCCTTGAAGAGGCTCTTCTTTTTTTTTTTTTTTAACATCTTTATTGGAGCATAATTGCTTTACAATGGTGTGTTAGTTTCTGCTGTATGACAAAGTGAATCAGCTATACATATACATATATCCCCATATCTCCTCCCTCTTGCATCTCCCTCCCACCCTTCCTATCCCACCTGAAGAGGCTCTTCTGATATAATCTACACCCTGGAGGCGTGAGTTATCCAATTGGTGAGAAGGGGAGAGGGAGCTGAAGATGTTAGCCTTTGGCAGTGGTCCTCTTGGCTTGAGGTTATATATGCTTGACTCTGTGGCCATAGGAGAGACATGAGGTTTTGGGGTGAATAGTTATATTCAGGGGGGTTACTAGAAAACTCACTTGGGCACAGAGTAAGGCCACCTTCTCCAAATAGCTTTATCAAAAATATGAATGATGCGTTCAGATGCATCTTCTTGACTCTTGCCCCTCTCTCTCACCTGTTCAATTCAGGGGTGGAAAGAGGGTTATTATTTATTGATTTCCTATAATCCAGACAGCTGGCATAGGTCTTTATCTGACAAGGAATAGAATTTGTTGAATGAATGAAATAATTATGTTTAGATGATGCCACCATAAAATTTGAAGTGTTCATTCATTTGATGGCCTTAGAGCTATGGTTTTAAAATTTTTGGACCACTGACACCATTGAAGGACTGGTAAATATTTTGGAGTTTTTCCTCAGAAAATACATACTTCTGAATAAAATTAGTCATATGACTACAGAGGTTCACGGGCTCCAGTTTAGTAATCGCTCGTTAGAAAAGATTTAAATTGAAGTTCAAGTCAACCTACAAATTAATTTGTATATAACACTGAGCATTCACTATACCTTTTACATTTAAAACTGCATTAAGTCTCATGAGTTACTTTATAATTCAGTAGAAGGTAAGTGACTGGAAAAATTAAATATTAAGCAAATGTTATAGCTGAGTAAAACTGGCATATTAAGACCCAATGGTAAGCAAATGACTCGTTTTCACTATTATTCCATATGTATTATTTTAATTTATAAAGAGTCAAGGACTGAAAAAACCACCAATGCTTTAGCATACTATACATTTCCCATTACTGGAATATCTATGTTTTAAATACAATGATGAAACGTATATATGATGCAGTGTCTCAACATTTTTAGTTATTTTCAAAGTTCATATCCTAAACTCATGCATATGTTTTATCACCTTGTGCTAATTCTTCAAAAATGCTTTTAAAGGTAGTGTTATACAAAATTTGATATACAATATAGTGAAAAATATTAACTAAGGGCAAGTAAATTTCTTAACCATGGTAGGCTGATATCAGCTCCCAAAGTTGTATTTATGTTCTAATCCCTAGAATATGTAAATATTACCTTATTTGAAAAAATGGTCTGTGCAGATGTGATTAAGATAAGGACCTTGAAATGAGTATATCATCCTGGATTATTTGGGTGAACTCTAAATGTCATCACAAATATCCTTACAAGAAAGAGGCAGAGGGAGATAAACACCATACATCCAGAGGAGAAGCAACATGGAGACCAGCAGAAAGAGATGTGGCCAGGTGCCAAGGCATGCTAACAGCCACCAGAAGCTGAAAGAGGCAAGGAACAGATTATCCCCTAAATCTCCACAGAGGGAGTGGCCCTGCTAAAACTTGTTTTCAGACTTTGGGACTCTAGAACTGTGAGATAATAAATTTCTGGTATTATAAGCCACAAATTTGTGGTCATTTTTTTTTTTTTACCACAGCTAATAGGAACTAATACAATAGGTAATAACAATTAAGCATTGATTTTTTTTGGTAGGTATAGATAAGAGCTTTCTTTACTTTCCTTTAGTCTTTCAATCTTTATAAGATTAAGGAATAGTCTACATGATTTATCTAAAGCGGGTATTGTTCTAAGCATCTCACATGAATAAGCTCACATAATCTTCGAAATAAGTGTATGAGCTAATTAATACTATTATTCTACTTTTACAAAGGTGAAAACTGATGCAGAAAAAGTTAATTACTTTTTCCCCAAAGCTAAACAACTAGTAAATTGCAGAATTGAGACTTGAATCCAAATTATCTGGCTCCAAACTCTATACTCTTAACTATGATACCATGTTGGCCTTCTGAGATTTTAGACTCAAAACCACGGAAATAAATCCTCCTCTTTCTTCCATATTTTAGATAATGAAAGGGAAGCAAAAAGAAGATTAAGAAAATCCCCTACTGTCAAATAGTTACTGATGAAAGCAGGATTTGAATCCATGCAGCTTGACAAGACAGTCTGGGTTTTCAATCATTATGCTATCCTATCTCCAAAACAGTTCATTAAATTGAGTCTATTTTCTTATGATATACCCTCCTGAGGAGCAAATTATCTGGGATATATATGAATTATGGTCACATTAAAAAATTGCATAGGTACTCAGTAAACATTGACAGAAAATGTCTTAAAAGGTTGCATTATAATTTGCAAATATAACTCACAATCATGGATTTTACTCAATATAAATGGATAATTTTACAACCTCTATGCAAATTTGAATTTCATAATCAATTTTGAGCCTTTCTATAATGAGAAATGACAAAATACTCTTAATAATGAGATGACACATTAATTCCAGATACCCTCCTCTCCAAATAAAATCTATTGTATTTAGACATCTCTTTTCAGTAGCAAACAAAATTGAAGAAATTATTAGAGAATTCCCTATCAATTAAATATCTGGTAAATTTTAGAATATATGTGCTATTATAGAATAAGATGTTTGGAATTCACTGCATAAATAATTAAAAGTTTTCTGTTACTATTTTTTCACAATGATTCAGCAAGTAGCTGAGACCTATTTTCCATATTATTCTTCTTTATATATTGTTAACATACCCCTCATTAACATCCTACATACATGCCACTCACACCTACACATACTCACACACATTATAATTTTAGATATACACGTTTCCAATGCTGAAATAATCCTAGTAAAAGGACTGTAACAACAACAGTAACATAATATGAAAGCATTAATCATACATATATGTAATGTATATACATATGCTTTTAATTCAAAGATTCACATGGTGACTTCCCCTACAATCTATTTTTAGTGTTTTTAGGTCTGTAGGCAGTGGTGTAAACAATTAGTCATATTAGGACAGGTAAAATAAGTTATTATTTGAGTAGACTACTGAAACAGTTAAATTTTTATCTTTTGGGAGGTTTTGTATTTGTTAAGTACTTTAGAAATAAAATATCTGTGTCACTTCATGTTATAAAATTGGAATTACATGCATTTAATTTTGTTATCAGCAGTGGTTTATAATAACTAGGAGTGCTAAGATGGAAACTATATCTTCCTTAACTACAGCATTTGACTCTTCTATATATTTTATTTTATTTTTTTGATGTTGGGGGTAGGAGTTTTATTAATTAATTAATTTATTTTTGGCTTATTTATTTATTTATTTTGAGTCTTCGTTTCTGTGTGAGGGCTTTCTCTAGTTGTGGCAAGCGAGGGCCACTCTTGATCGCGGTGCATGGGCCTCTCACTATCGTGGCCTCTCTTGTTGCGGAGCACAGGCTCCAGACGCGCAGGCTCAGTAGTTGTGGCTCACGGGCCTAGTTGCTCCACGGCATGTGGGATCTTCCCAGACCAGGGCTCGAACCCGTGTCCCCTGCATTAGCAGGCAGACTCTCAACCACTGCGCCACCAGGGAAGCCCCTCTTCTATATATTTTTAACTTGGGACAGCAGTTGCCTCTTGTTCTACAACCTATAGTGAAGAAGACCTTTCTGAGGTTAATTTTCACTTCCATATTTGCAGTGAAGCTGTTGAACACCCTTTATGCCTTGGCATGCTCTCCCTTTTTGATATCTATTTTTTCAAACTAACTCTGTTTCCTCTTCCAACTTTATAAATTCCTCCATTTATTTTTTTAAAGGTTGAGTTCTTTATTTGAATGGGCTTAATTTTTTTCAGTTTTTGTTTATATGCCTTGTCGTTTTGTGTTGCTAAAGTGTAACTAGTATAATGCGATGCATTTGTTCCCAAATGTTCCCAGCATGTTAGTTCTTGAGGCCTTCCCACCCTCATTCCCCACAGGAACTAACACACCCATACACACCAGTAAGGTGGGCACAGCTGCCCATTCTGTCTCATTCCAATGCTTTAAACCTCGTTGGTGCTTTATATTCATGGGTATCCTTGTTTTTCAAATATCTTTATGGGAAATTTCAGTTCATTTGAATGCTCTTTTAATATACCTACTGAAGTAAAGGAATTCTGTTGACTGAAAGGAAGTTGCTTTGGACCAATTGTGCTACAGAAGCCTGCCAACATCCTCAGGGTTGCCAGATAACGTAAGGGATGCCCAATTAAATTTGAATTTCAGATAAAAAATGTACGTTTTAGTATATATGCCAATTATTGCACAGGACATACTCATACTAAAAAAAATATTCCTGGTGAATCTGAAATTCTAAATTAACTTGTCCTGTATTTTTATTTGCTAAATCTGGCAGTCTCAGGGTGTACAAAGAGATATTGTCCTTTGTAGTATCTAATTTACAAAGTGAAACTTCGGCTGTGTTATTCCAGTGCTGCAGGACACAAAAGTGAATTGAAAGATATGTATGAACTAATCCTATGAAATATATCCCAGGAAAATAAAGGCAAAACAATGTAAAGGACAGTAAGAGACTGAAAAATGGAATGAGAACATCTAAATACATCTAACGTGAGAGGCAATGTTGAAAGAGCACGATAGGAATGTTTAAGAAAGGCATCCTTAGATTCAGGAAACACAATTTACTCAAGAATAATATATATCTATATCTATACCTATATCTATCTATCTATCTATCTATCTATCTATCTATCTGTCTGTCTATCTATCTGTCTATGTGTAAAACAGATGCCACAGGGATGAAGGAGGAGAGATTTAAAATAAATGAAAGGAAAATTTGAAGACCTACATGATGATGAGTTCAATCATAGGGTCTTCATATGTTAACAGAATTGGTAAGACAATGAAATATTGTGTTTAAAAAGGTTTAAAAAATCATACTGGCCTTGAATTGTACTCTTAGTTAGCTATCAATCTAGAATGGGACAAAAATAGAAAATTGGGAGGAATTTCCAAAACAAATACTAAATATAGTATTTAGGAAGAAGAAAATCTCAGAAGGAAGGTCTGAAGTCCAAGAAGGAATCTTTAAAAATAGAATTAGTAAAATTATGATTAAAGATGAGTTCAATTTGACTTTATAAAAATATATAAAATCTGGGAATGAATATACAAGATACCTAAGATTTTCAAGAATTCATAAGGAAAAGAATGATTGAATTTAGACTGCTTAAATTCATTGAAGAGATAACTTAAACCTAGAGTTTAAGTACGAATTGAGGACACATGCTATATGGTTTAAAGTCTAAAATATTAAACGATTCAATACTTTAGAGCCTTGAAAAATGGAGAATTAACAACTACTTTGCCCCTGGTGGGAGAGGCAAGAGAGGGGTAGAAGATTAAGAGGCACAAACTATTATGTATAAAATATATAAGCTACAAGGATGTATTGTACAACATGGAGACTATAGTCAGTATTTTGTGGTAACTGTAAATGGAATACAACCTTTAAAAATTGTGAATCACTATGTTGTACACCTGTAACTTATGTAATACTGTACATCAACTATATTTCAATAAAAAATGAAAAAAAATTCTTTCCACCCATAAAAACTACTGTATTTAATTCAGAATTATGCAAGAAAAGAGAAATGAAAAAGTCATAAATGAGGACACAGAGCATAAGATAAAATGGTAAGAGAGTACATTACTATAAGAGAGACAGAGGAAGGAAGACAGGAAGGAAGAAAGGAAGGAAGGAAGGAAGGAAGGAAGATTAGTAGAAGCAAAATCCAGAGAATTAATAGGACTGTGTTCTTCTCATAGACGGAAGTATTAATGTTGGAAAGTAGCAGCTAAATGTATTAATCTGCAACAAGACTCAAAGGGGAAAATAAAGTTGTCAAGGAAAACATGGAGAAGGTTAATGAACAAAAGGCATTTTTCTTTGCTTTTCTTGTGTGTATTTTTCCCCTCTACTCCTGTGCTTATGAGGCTCACACTATAATGTTAAATAAACGCATTTAAAAAATAAAATAGAAGACAACTTCAACAGTTTTTGAGCGGGACAAATGGTAGCTTAGCTACAAGAGCTCTGGCTGTTACAATCCTGGTGCAGATCACTGCCTCTAAACTGATCTTGTCTGTCTTTATTGGAGAATCATGCTGTAAAAAGTCAATTACTGGATTTATTTTTCTAAAATGATGAAAGGATTTTGTTCTCCAGGACCCTGTTATATTATTAACATGAGAAGCAATTAACAAACCACTCCACAGTTCAGCAACTTATGTTATCAAATCATAATGATAAAAGCATGTATGTAGCATCATTTGTTATCTCTTCACCTTTGGATTTGTCTTCAGATTTTTAAGATCTATAATGTACAGTGGGATATACTATAATAAATAATGGGAAATGAATTTATCTTTATTACTGTTTACTATCCAAAGCATTATAAAGTCTAGTCAATGTTACAAATTCCTGAGGAATATGAATTATTTATCACTTTTAATTTTTTAAAGATTTTTCACTTGGGGATTATAGCTTGAAATGATGCTTTAATGATTTTCAAACTGACAAAGCCCAAAGCACTTCCACTACTGTTTCTCATGCTTACTATTTCATTCTAATAGCAAGTATTGTCTACATTAGGGATCTGGGTTTGCAAGCCATTAGAAATCCAACAAAGCATTCATTTATAGTCAGAAATAAATCTTGAAATTATTGATATCCCCTATTTGGGATACTAAAATATTTTTTTAAAAATCAGAGATGAAAAAGAAAACACCAGGAAAGAATAAAGGAAGAAGACATCTTGGAATACCAGGATCAAATACCTCATCATATGTTACTATAATTTACCCTTGTGCCAGAGCATTAACTTCTAATTTCATAAAATTGAACACAAGTGCATAAAACACTTAAATCTTTGCTTATTAACAATCAAGGGACTTCCCTGGTGGCTCAGTGGATAAGAATCCACCTGCCAATGCAGGGGCCACGGGTTCGATCCCTGGCCCGGGAAGATCCCACATGCTGCGGAGCAACTAAGCCCGTGCGCCACAACTACTGAGCCCGCGCACCTAGAGCCCGTGTTCCGCAACAAGAGAAGCCACTGCAAGAAGCCCGTGCACTTCAACAAAGAGTAGCCCCCGCTCGCTGCAACTAGAGAAAGCCCGCGTGCAGCAACAAAGACCCAACACAGCCAAAAATAAATAAAATTAAATCTTAAAAAAAAAAATCAAAAAATTACTTTTTTGTTTCTAACTTTTGTTTTTCACGAACATTAATGTTTAAATATCTAAATAGGCTTTGCATAGTTACTCTAAAATCCATATCTATGTTAAAATACACATTTATTTGCTATTCTGTGAATTTTTTTTTTTTTTTTTTTTTTTTTTTTTTTTTGCGGTACACGGGCTTTTCACTGTTGTGGCCTCTCCCGTTGCGGAGCACAGGCTCCGGACGCGCAGGCTCAGCGGCCATAGCTCACGGGCCCAGCTGCTCTACGGCATGTAGGATCTTCCTGGACCGGGGTACGAACCCGTGTGCCCCGCATCGGCAGGCGGACTCTCAACCACTGCACCACCAGGGAAGCCCTATTCTGTGAATTTTTTAAAGTTCATTTTCCTTTTTAGTAAAAAGTCTTAGGATTAATATATTTTCTATGATGTTCTGACATTATAAGGATTGCGGAGAAAGATTTAGATTAATTCTGGGGATCCACTGAATCTTTGAGTGTGTTATTAAAAGATACTATTCCTTAAGTCTGAAGATTAAGTGAAGAATTGGGGTACTTAAATGTTCACTGTATATTTATAGACATTCCCGAATATGAAAAACCAGAATTTAAATGTGAATCAGTGTTAGAATTATAATGCCTTAAACTCCCTGGAGTGTGGCACTAAAGAATATTAGCTGGGAAATAACCATTGTCTCAAAAATCATAATTGTTCATGGGGCAAGTGCTTCCTAGCCCCACAATTGCACATGCTTCTTTAAATGGTAGCTTTTAGTTTAGTTTAGTTTAATTCCTTTTGTTCCTTTTGCTTTTTTGGCATGAATTAATGTTGGCTCTTTTTTGCTCCAGCTCTAAAAGCTCTTCTTAGCTTTAACAAACCCTTTCCCATCGTATGCCATATTATTATCTGTAATGATCTAATTAATAGTTAAAGTGCCATTTCCTTTTTGATTTCTCTAATGTGTTCCAAATACTCCACCGTGGCTTGATATTTTTTACTTTTTAAATTAAAAATGTAATCCAGAGAACTGGTATGATGAATTATATTTGGGTAAATACCAGTCATCAGTCATCCAAGGTGTTGTTTTAGTAATAATAACAATAGCAAAATAGTAATAGTAATCTTTGAATTTAATATAAATTATGCTGTTTTTCTTCATGAAAACTCTGTGAGATATTACTAACTCTGTTTTGAAAATGTGATGACTAAGACATGGAAAGTTTGTGACTTTTTCACAGATCACACATCTAGAAATTGGCAGAGTTTAGATTGAATCCAGCCGTTCTGGCTCAGTTTTCTTTCTACAAAACCATAGCTGCTAGCCAAGAAAACACTCCAAGGAAAGCAGCCTTTAAAAACCGAGCCTTTAAATCCATTTTTAATTGGATTGTTTTTGTTGTTGTTCTTATTGACTTGTATAAGTGCCTTATATATTTTGGATATTAACCCCTTATCATATATGTGGTTTGCAAATATTTTCTCTCATTCTGTAGGTTGCCTTTTTGATTTATTGATTATTTTATTGTCTGTGTAAAAGCTTTTTAGTTTGATGGTAGTCCTGCTTGTTTTTATTGGCTTATGTTGCTTGTACTTTGGGTGTCATAACCATAAACTTATTAAGACCAATGTCAAGAAGCTTTTTCCCTATGTTTTCTTCTAGGAGTTTTATGGTTTGTTTAATCCATTTTGAGTTAATTTTTGTTAGTGGTGTAAAATAGGGTTACAGTTTCATTCTTATGCATGTGAATATCCAATTTTCCTAGCAACATTCATGGAAAGAGATTATACTCAATGGTGAAAGTTTGAAAGCTTTTCCTGTAAGATCGGGAAAAAGACAAAGATGCCCACTCTCACCACTCTTATTCAACATAATACTGGATATCCTAGCCAAAACAACCAGGAAAACTAACTAAATAAATAAATGTCATACAGATCAGAAAGGAAGAAGTAAAATTTATGTGTGCAGATGACATGCTCTTACATACAGAGAATCCTAATATTCCACCTAAAACCATTTAGAACTAATAAATGGAAACAGTAAAGATGCAGGATACAAAATCAGTAAAAAAAAAAAAAAAAAAAAAAAAAAATCAATTGCTTTTCTATACATAAACAACAACAAACTTAACAGAAAGAGAAATAAAGAAAACAATTCCATGTGCTATAGTATCAAAAACACT
This sequence comes from Phocoena phocoena, assembly GCF_963924675.1. Lineage (NCBI taxonomy): Eukaryota > Metazoa > Chordata > Mammalia > Artiodactyla > Phocoenidae > Phocoena > Phocoena phocoena. The sequence goes on along the minus strand of NC_089236.1, from coordinate 56,735,762 downwards.
AAAATACTTAGGAATAAATTTAGCCGATAAGGTGAAAGATCTGTACACTGAAAGATCTATAAAACATGGATAAAAGCCTTTCACTTGTTAGGACAGAGTGGCAACTTGTAAGCTTCTCGCATGCAGACCAGAAGATGGAAGTCCTTGAATTATACTTGGAGCTAGAATTAAGTATAGATTCTACTCGTTTAATAATAGCAATCTTTTAACTTCATGACTTCAATACACTTCTATTAAGAATGTAACAACTTTTGAAGCATTATGTTGGAATGCTGGCCAACATATAAGTAAATTAGTATTGTTTGCTTACTCTATTTTTTTTGGTACAATTTTAGCCAAACATTTTTTTGCTTAATTGTTGATCTATATCCTTCAGTAATAATTGTAGGTGGTATTTTTTAAGAGTCATTGCTTCAAACAGCGTTTATTAATAATGGTGACCAGCATTATTGAAGAATATTGGTAACTACATAGATTTATCATGATCCCTTATTTTTTCCTAATAACTCCATTTTCACTATTTTGCCTTTACTTTATTCAAAGCATAAGTTCACTTGTACCAACAAGTATTTATTTCAATTTACACTGCCGTGACATCCATATAATTGTTCCCTACATATATTACTTATTTTCAAAAAATACACACACACACACGCACACACACACACACACACACACACCAGCCCTTATCGTTAACAAATGTTTAATGAAACAACCAAATCCAAAATTATTAACCCAATCAGGTGTTTTAAAAAATAGTATTTAAAAGTATAATCATTGTTATTAGTCTCTGTATACAGTAGTTTATATCACCAAGAACAGTTTATATAATGAAGAATAAAAAGTTTTCTGAGTTTTAAGTCTATGACTCAAAATGAAGAAATATCTTCGATATTAGTAAATTAAACTTTACTTTAAAAATAAGACTAACCGTAGAAGCTCCTTTGTGACCCTAATTTATTTCATATTTTATAATTTTATGATATCAATGTAATCATAATATGTTTCAATATTACACATGTTCTCCAAAAATCTTTCTTTTCTTTAAGGAGTAGTAACTTTCAAAATAAAATTAATTAGGTCACAGCCTTTTATTTCTAACTTCTAATTCCTCCCATCTTACACCATTTATTATTTATTTTCCTAAATAAACTTTTTTTTGGTAATGAGTTATGCATACTAGAACTTAGAATGGGTTTTGTATACCAATATCTCTATGAGGCTCTTCTTACACAGAATGTAGCTCTATTAGAAAATAATTGAAAAAGGACCTTGCTATAAAGATAAAAACAATCCTAAAATAATAAAGTGGACTACAGAAGTCATCTATTTAATTGAGTAGTCAAACCACTGAAACCTAGAATGAAAACACCTTCTAGTACACTTGATAAATAGTTTTAAAGGGAAAAAGTACAATGTAATGCATTTTGTGCTATTTTATCTAGACTTCATTGGGTAGATATATTTATATTACTAAAATGACTGTAAATATAAAGAGATGGTTGAGGAATTTTTTTAATAAAATTGACGTTTTAAAAAATAAATTCATTTAAAAATGAATAAAAGATAATTAGAAATTCACAGCATTTGCTACCTGGTTAAAGCTTATGTCTATACAACCAACATCATAATCAAACTTTTGCACAAACACAGTTTTAATAATCTGTACATATTATTCTAATTATCTTACGATTTTTAGCTTTAGATATTTAAACATTTATATAAATGTATATATGTTAATATGTACATATGTATTTGTATGTACAAGTATCACTTACAAATATATCTGGTATAGACCTTCTTCACTTTTCCTTTTTCTCATTTTTGCCTTTAAAAATTTTTTTTTATAAATTTATTTATTTTTTATTTTGGCTGCATTGGGTCTTCGTTGCTGCTTGTGGGCTTTCTCTAGTTGTGGCGAGTGGGGGCTACTCTTCGTTGCAGTGTGCAGGCTTCTCATTGCAGTGGCTTCTTTTGTTGCAGAGCACGGGCTCTAGGAGTGCGGGCTTCAGTAGTTGTGGTGCACGGGCTCAGTAGTTGTGGCTCATGGATTCTAGAGCGCAGGCTCAGTAGTTGTGGTGCATGGGCTTAGTTGCTCCATGGCATGTGGGATTCTCCCGGACCAGGGCTCTAAGCCATGTCCCCTGCATTGGCAGGTGGATTCTTAACCACTGCACCACCAGGGAAGCCCTTTGCCTTTTTTTAAATAAAAAAGATTCTTTATTTAATACTTATAGACATAAAGATAAAATGTGTAATTCCATTTAGTTTCTCAAAGGGTTTTGCAGGACTTTTATAAAATTACAAAATGTTATTTGGGAATATTTTCTATTTTATTTATATTTATAAAACTTTTGATTAAACTAAGTTTAACAAAAAATCATTCAGTTTCTGGCCTAGTTATAGAAGCATCATTAGAATTTCCCTATATCAACAAGAGTTTGAAGTAAATCCACACAATCACATATAATTCTGAATTATGGATTGTATTATAATACACTCACAATAGGGAGCATAGAAAAGCATTTTCCCTATGAAAATCATAAAATATTTTATCTACTATATATGAAGACATTATTAATAGTATAAAAATTTGCAGAAAGTATTATAAAATGAAACCTTTGTACTCAAAAGCTAGCAAAGCATACTATGTATACTTGCTTGACAAAGAATGACTTGCTCTTAATAGAGAAAAGGCTTTATTAATCTGGATAAAAGTTAGGCATGTGTATGTCTCATTCTCCTGATGCTTGGTAAGTAAATAATGCATTTCTTTACTTTGCAAGGTGTATATATTACCTTCTGAGCACATGTAAATATAGTTTACAAGAAATGTAGTTTTTGCTCAAAAGAGACTTGGGGCAGAAAAATCTACTTAAAAAATAAAAAGTTTGGCCAATAAGAACTGATTCAGCTGCTTTAAAATCCACCTTGATGAAAATGGCACTTTTTTTGTGACTAGTGAATCTACTGTTAGAAAAGGAAACAGATAAGCAAGAGGAAGTAGGAGAAAATAAAATAGTTGGAGGTGATAAGATTATCTGGGTTCAGCACACACTTTTAAGATGACAAGCGTGCTTCAAGTATTTTGGTTGATTTTCTATCCTTTTAAGATGACAAGGGTGCTTCAAGTATTTTGGTTGATTTTCTATCCTTTTGGGGAAAGTGATGTAACACTTAGGAGAATCAATATATAAATGTTTTTTTAAAAGAACTGAGATTAATAAAGAGCTCTCAAGAAATACACACACTCACACACACATATTGTGTCAGAAAGAGAATGTTAGTCAATCATTAATCTTTTTAGAACAAATTTCATCCCCTCTTCCTTATTCCCACCCCCAGGAATAAAGAAGAAGGGGAAACTACAATACTGATTAATTACCTCTTATAGATGAAATGTAAAATGGGAAATGAAACTCTTGTATATAAAATCTTATCATGAATTTTATTGTGAATTTTGAGCCTGAAGAGATATTTCATGATTTAAGATAATTATATTATGGAATATAGGCAGATTTTAAACTACTTTAAAAACTTGTCTGATACTGAGTAGTTATGCAATAAGTAAAGGAGGAACATCACACACCATAACCCTTATTGGCCTCAGGAAAGAAAAAAAAAACAAAAACATGAAAAGAAAAGAAACACATCATCCTATAGTTTTAGCATCAGAAATCAAGTAGAAGAGTCTTGTACATCTGAGAAAACATAAAGCACAAGTCTGAGGAAATCATTTAATACATATAAAACAGATGAGAGAATGTATTTAAAATTGATAAGGAGGCTACATCTGACAATGAGATCAATTATAATTTCCTCGTTCTTTCAAAATGAGAAATTCTTGGGCAGATACTTTATTTGTATTTTTCCCAGGTTTATTGAGGTATAACTGACAAAATTATAACTATTTAAGATACACAGTGTTTTGATATACATATATTTTTACATTTATTTTATTATTATTTTTGTAATTAATTTTGGCTGTGTTGGGTCTTTGCTGCTGCGTATGGGCTTTCTCTAGTTGCAGCGAGTGGAGGCTACTCTTCGTTGCGGTGCACAGGCTTCTCATTGTGGTGGCTTCTCTTGTTGCAGAGCACGGGCTCTAGGTGCATGGGCTTCAGTAGTTGTGGCACACAGGCTCAGTAGTTGTGGTTCGTGGGCTCTAGAGCGCAGGCTCAGTAGCTGTGGTGTACGGGCTTAGTTGCTCCACGGTATGTGGGATCTTCCCAGACCAGGGATTGAACCCGTGTCCCCTGCATTGGCAGGTGGATTCTTAACCACTGAGCAACCAGGGAAGTCCTTGATATACATATAGATCCCAGAATTTATCACTTTACAAATGATATTCTGTATCCTTTGACCATCACCTGCCTACTTCCCACATTCCCTGCCCCGGGCAATGACCATTCTACTCTCTATATCTGAGTTCAATTATTATTATTACTATTAATAATAATTCCACACTAGGATGTGGAATCTTCCACCTATAAAAATGAGACTAGATTTAACAAATCACTGAGGAATGACCCAAAGTCATCCTCATAAAATGTATATTGACAACTGAACTAAGTGGAGATGACTCTGGCAGAATTATCCTTAATTCTCTTAATTACAGGGCAAAGAGTGGCGATTAAAGGCATCTATACAAACCATGTTATAGAAAACTATTCGACTCAACATATGGTTATACAAGACTAAAGGCCAACAAGAAAATAGGTATTTGGCAGAAAATATATCTGGAATAGTCAATTGCATCTATCTATATGGAAGACAGTTCAAACAGCAACCAAAGTACAAAACGTATACATCATAGTAAAAGTTTTGCCTACAAAAATTGAAGTAAAAAAGTGAAATAAAAATACTATAAAAATTGAGGCTTTAAAAGCCCAGATATTCTATTGTATATATACAATGGAATATTACTCAGCCATAAAAGGAACCAAACTGAGTTATTTGTAGTGAGGTGGATGGACCTAGAGACTGTTATACAGAGTGAAGTAAGTCAGAAAGAGCAAAACAAACAACATATGCTAACACATATATATGGAATCTAAAAAAAAAAAAAAGAAAAAAATGGTCAGAAGAACCTAGGGGCAAGTCGGGAATAAAGATGCAGACCTACTACAGAAGGGACTTGAGGATATGGGGAAGGGGAAGGGAAAGGGGAAGCTGGGACAAAGTGAGACAGTGGCATAGACATATAACACTACCAAACGTAAAATAGATAGGTAGTGGGAAGCAGCCGCATAGCACAGGGAGATCAGCTGGGTGCTTTGTGACCACCTAGAGGGGTGGGATAGAGAGGGTGGGAGGGAGGGAGATGCAAGACGGAAGAGATATGTAGACATATGTATATGTATAACTGATTGACTTTGTTATAAAGCAGAAACTAACACACCATTGTAAAGCAATTATACTCCAATAAAGATGTTAAAAAAAAAAAAAAGCCCAGATAACTCTAAACTTTTCATTCATTTCTGCGGAAAATGTTGGGATAAAATAATTCTATAAATCCTAAGCAGGTGTCTAATTATTTTGTAATACTTCTCCACCAAGGTCACCTACTCCTAGTAATAGTCTAGCAATTGTAATCACACAAACTATTGCATATTCAGATATTTCACTCTTTATTTATGTATCTTCAACATTTCATTTGCATCAATTTATTATGATTATGCTTATTAGTCTTCATAAAGATGCCTCAGATACAATTATTGTTTTACTTGATATTTATCTTTCAACTTCCTGCAGGCTTTACATATGTCTACCTAGTTTATATCCATGCTCAGTAAGTTGATGTTTTCCATGGCAATGATATTAATCCTCATGTTTGCTCACTGACATTTAGGTTTGTCTCAAATTGTTTCAATTAATCTTCTCTCTGCCTCTACTAATTGCTGAAAATAATTTCAAAAATTTATAGAATGAGATTACAATAAATTCATGGTCCTTACTTTATTTGCACTTTAATGTTTAACTGAAAATCAAAATGTTTTTCTAAATTGGCAGCTCTTCGTCTCTCTACAATTTCCTTTCTAAACCTTCGTGTTCCTCAAAACGTCCTTAGACCATCTCATTTCCCACTCTACAGAAGAAATAGAAGATATCAGAGGGATTCTTCTTTCTTCACATCTAACTACATTTTTGTTTATCACTTAAACAAAATCTAGTATTTCCTATTCCTTTTAAGACCTTTCCTATACCCTATCCTATTTGTTTCATTTTCCTTTTACTTTCTTCACGTAGTGGAGAGGGTGTTGTTCCTTCTTTTTCTCTTTCAAATACTTGAAATACTGAGACCATACACAGAAACTAGAAGATAATTAGGTAATATACTATTGTTAGTATTTACACAGTTTGAATGGACAAGTTGGTGGAGCTTCTTACCATATTAATAGATGAAGTCTCTGACTGACCTTCTTTGCAACAGAGTACAAACTAGTTGTGCAATGAGCCTCATATACTAGAATAAAAATTGCCCAAATTATATAGTTTTCTTAAAACAGAAAGATCCAAATTGAAAAAAAAAAAAAAAGGCAATAGCATGTGTACCTCTAGCTATTAAATTTCCAGAGAAAAAAATATATGCTAAAATACACATTAATTACTAACCTTCAACTTAGACCTCTCCTGCTGGAAACAGTATTGCTGTAGTATAATCACCACAGTTGAACTGAAACCAAGTCATTTTTCAAACGTGCCTAGAGTTGTCAGATTTAGCAAACAGAGGCATGAAAGCCCAGTTAAATTTCAGATAAACAACAAAATTACTTTTAGTCTAAAAATTGCAATGGTGTGAGACATAATTATACTAAAAATTATTTGTTGTTTATCTGATATTCAAATTTAATTGGATTTTTAAAATAATTTTACCTGGAATACGACCACATATGTGTCTTATTTTTAAAAAATAACACTTCACAGAATCACATCTTACCAGAAAGGCCAGGAAAAAAAAAAAATCACAGAACCAGCATCCTACCTATATATGTATCACAAGCAGATTCACAGCCTCTATAGTAGTGATCCCAAGCAAAATGTTCTCAGAAGCAAAGAGATGGTACAATATAGATCCATATTGCTGCTAAAAGCAGAAAAAAAAAAAAAAAAAAACATGGCAGAGATGGCAGCATTTGGTGTTGAGTAAGGGGTGGAAATGGAATAAATTTCAAAAAAGGAGATGGAAAAGAAAATTTGTCTTAATTTTATATACATAGGGAACATCTGGATTTTGTTAATTTTACATACATAGGGAACATCTGGATTTTGTTGAGGTTTATGTTTTGTAACATAAGCTCAAGAAAGAGCAATATCTCATCAAGGGGTATCTTAATCTATTTAAGCTGCTATAACAAAATACTACAGACTGGGTAGCTTATAAACAACAGAAATTTATTTCTCATATTCTGGAGACTGGAAGTCCAAGATCAAAGTGCCAGCATGGGCCGGTTCTGGAGAAGGCCTTCTTCTGGGTTGCAGACTGCTGACTTCTTACTGTGACCTCACATGGTGGGAGGTGTAAGAGAGCTCTCTCCTCTTTTGTAAGAACATTATTCTTATTCATGAGGGCGCTGCTCTCATGACCTAATCACCTCTGAAAGGATTTCAATACACGAATTTTGGAAGGACACAAACATTCAACCGTAACAAGTGAGGAATTGTGGCAACATAATTACATATTTTGAAGGGAAAATATGCCTATGGATGCTAGTAATCTTTGTGTGAAATGAGCCTGACATCTTGAAAACTGCAGAAAATTTCAATATTGGCAATCCTAGCTTCCAGATTTTCTTTGAGAGTTCTTTCTTCAACTGTCTTCAATACACATTTTCATACCTTTAATTGTATTTCCATTTTGAGTCCCTTACATATTGAATATAGTGAGGGCTCTACCTAGTTAAAAGAAAACTGAGCTCCAAATTTCAGAGTAAATATTTGGGGTAAAATTCATGGGACACCTTTTCTGAAATCCTAATCTGTGTTTCCATTTGGTTTCTCTATCTCCAGCAAAGCTCCAAGCAATAACAGTTTATTATCCTCGCCATTCACTGTAGTCCCTTGCTCTGGTATTCTTTAGCATTTAATACTCTGACTCTAGTAACTGTCTTTTCTCACGCCCTAACATTTGCATTACTTGGAAAATTCCCCTCAAGATTCTTGTACTGAATTAATTGATGATGTTTCCAAACCTGGCCACTATGGACACTTTGAGAGTAAATTCATCACTTTTCATACTAGCCTCTAAACCCTCAACTTTTCTCAGTCATTGAATCATGCTATTTCAGTGGCAGCAGAAAAAAATATCATTTCTGACATTTTCTTATTGAATCAGATATATTTGATAACACATTGTTCTATGTAATCCTACTTAAATTATAAATACATTTAGAATATTTTAAAATTTAAATTTAAATAGTTATAAAGAGGAAATTTACACAGTGATAAAGGGGAAATTTCAGATGTGACCCAAAAATGCCAAAAAAAAAATACATATAGGAAATATGAACTGGAGTCAAGGGTTCATGGGAGTGACTTAGTTGAAGGTAGATTTGGGTACCACAACGAGAGGATTCTCAAATGATAGGACAAAGTAATGTTTTCAAATTTTAAGGTACCTCAATACATGGGAGCTTAGTTTAAAACAAAGATCACCAGGTGCCAACGACTTTGATTCATTACAACTGTGTTTCGGGCCACAGAATGGTATTTTAATCTGTTGCTGAGGTTATTTTGATGCAATTTGTCCATAGCTCTCACATTTGAAACAGTACTAAGTTTTTGAATTTAATCGTGAAAAGTCGTGAGAATATTTTGGTTAAGAACAAAGCCTCTGCAGTAGAACTATGTGGTTTCACTGCTTCCTGTTGTTTCCTTGCCTCTACACTAGAGTGGTAAAAACAGTACGTACTCCACAGAGTTCTGTGAGACATGAATGAATTAATGTTCCTAATTCACTTTGAACAGTGCTTAACCACCACCATCAGTAAACCTTCAATAAACGTTAGCTATTATTACTTCATGGTTAATACTATTATTTAATATACGATATATGAACTAGAAATGGCTTATCATCACAAATACATGCGACAAGCAGAAAATTATTTTAAAAATCTGATAGTGTTTTCAAAACAGCTTAGAAGGACTCTACTTAAAAAAATCTTTATGATGATCTAATGTGACAGGAGAGTGTAAAATTGGAAAGTTAGGATTTATTTTAACATCAAATATTTTTGTAGTGTATGTATACTAGACCCTGTTGCAATGCCTCATGTCAAAATTCACATTGGATATAATATCATATTAAATACTATACAGTATATATTTTTACTACTCCATCATATTATTATATGTTCTTACCTATTATAGACTCTAATAGCATAATAGTCTCAGTATGCATCCAAAAATATTCTTATATGGAAATTCTTTTTCAGCTACACCGTGCCTTTTCAATAAAGAGATCTCAAATTATATTACTAAAATTTAAAAATGTCCAATGAATTCTCTGTGGATAGATGATAGCTAGATGAAAAAGAAAGAAAGAAAGGAAGGAAGGAAGAAATAAAGAAAGAAAGGAAGAAAGAAAAGAAATTTTACATTCTTATATCCTACTTCTCTATTTACCTTTATAAATATTATATTAAGGGCAGAAGAAAAACAAAGTATCTGATATTTTCCTGATTCCTTCTGAAATCAGTGATAATATTGGTTTCTATCATATGACATATCTGAAATTTTAAATTTGAGTGTAGGCAATTAGGTGAATTATCAGTGTAGAACATTTTAAAATGCATTGAAAGACCAAGAACACAAGACTACTGTATTTAAAGATGAGGTCGTCAGTTTTTAAAGAAAGAAACAAGAAATAATACTTATAAAAATGGTATCATATAAGGGCATTGTTAATCACACTAAAGGCATTAAAGTGTTCAAGTCACTCATCCAAGAGGGCTATATCACCACTGAAGTGATAATTGTGTCCTTTAGAATTTTCTTCAACTTATCTTGCATTTCTATAATAACAATGAGGAGAATGATCTAGTTAAGTATAAATATATCTGCTCAAATCAGGAATTGCATGAAACAATATGGAAAATCCCCAAATCAAGTATTTTTAATAATGTAAACTATGCTTATACTGTATCTTAGTCACTTAAGATGGTTAAAGATCATTATATCTTAAAATATATGCATTTAAACCTGCAATAATAGAGAGAGAATTGAAATTATTTATGAAAATACTTAGCATTATTTAGAAGCTAGAAGTCAAAAAGAATTCCCTTAATTACATTTCAAGTACAGGTTGATGTTTGGTGATATTATTTATTAACAAACATCTATTCAAATAAATAACTATACCACACATTTGTAGGATGAATACAAATGTGATCTTTGTTCAGATCTTTCTGAACAGAATTCACAGAAGCCTTTCAACATCAAAATTCCCTATCTGTTCAGCAAAACAGGATATCAAGTAAAAAAGGTTTTATTACTAGAATATGAAAAGATCTTTAAAGTTTGTTTTTGAGAGGAGTTATTATTTTTTATGTTTTATATGGTGTATATTGGTTTACTTATTTTATTTTCATTTTCCCACAATAAAAAGATCAGGCAATGAAATTATGTAAAGTTTTATGAGGCTCACCTATTATGCATTATAGTTTTCTAACCAGTATGCTATGCATCTTGATTCACTGAAGACGCTAAAGAATCTCTTTAAGCACAGGTTTAATGAGCACCACATGATGTTTCATTTGTGATCTCTCACCGGGAAATTCCAGAAATAATTAGTACCACTGAAACACTGTGGAACAGAATCAGACCTCTAGTTATATCATGAATTAGAAATGAGAGCTATTACATTAATCAAAAAAAGAATAAAACATTGACATATCCTTAGGACATTTTTACTTATCTCCAATTATTCTCTTCAGAACACTCTTTGATAGTCAGGTATAAACAGAGCCACTGCCTGTAGCAGTGCAGGCTCTCTCTCCTTGTGCCCACTGCCCTTACAATCTCTTTATTCCTTTAATTATAGTAAATGTCTATTTCTTCTGCCTATAAGATTTTTGTTGCCATTTTCTCCAGGTTTTGGCCACTAGTGCTCCTCTATTTCAGACACTAGTAGGAAACTGTTTATGTTTCTTAGGGCCAGCAATCTGCGGGGGGGATTATAACAAAGATTTTGTCCTAAAAACATATTTTGGGGCTTCCCTGGTGGCGCAGTGGTTGAGAGTCCGCCTGCCGATGCAGGGGACACGGGTTCATGCCCCGGTCCGGGAGGATCCCACATGCCGCGGAGCGGCTGGGCCCGTGAGCCATGGCCGCTGAGCCTGCGCGTCCGGAGCCTGTGCTCCGCAACGGGAGAGGCCGCAGCAGTGAGAGGCCCGCGTACCGCAAACAAACAAATAAACAAAAAAAACATATTTTGTTTTGTTCTCTTTTCTTTTCTTTCTTCATTTATTCTTGAGGAGGGGGAAGTGGGAAAGAAGTTGGAAGACATTCAGCTGTGTTAAAAGTAGGCTAGCATGTTCATGTTATTATGAATTGTCCCAGTGGCTAATTAACAGATATCATTTCTTCCATCTCTCTAGCTCAACTATATATTAATAGGGATCTCCTCAAACCCTTTAAATGTCATTAAGTACAAAAGGAAGATTAAAAGTAGCTGGCGTAAAACGAAATTGAGTTATTTGTAATGAGATGGATGGACCTAGAGTCTGTCATACAGAGTGAAGTAAGTCAGAATGGGGAAAAACAAATACTGTATGCTAACACATATATATGGAATCTAAGGAAAAGAAAAAAAAAAAGGTCATGAAGAACCTGGGGGCGAAGAACCTAGGGGCAAGATGGGAATAAAGACACAGACCTACTAGAGAATGGACTTGAGGATATGGGGAGGGGGAAGGGTAAGCTGTGACAGAGCGAGAGAGTGGCATGGACATATATACACTACCAAATGTAAAATAGATAGCTAGTGGGAAGCAGCCGCAGAGCACAGGGAGATCCGCTCTGTGGTTTGTGACCACCTAGAGGGGTGGGATAGGGAGGGTGGAGGGAGGGAGACGCAAGAGGGAAGAGATATGGGAACATATGTATAACTGATTCACTTTGTTATAAAGCAGAAACTAACACACCATTGTAAAGTAATTATACTCCAATAAAGATGTTTAAAAAAAAAAACCCATAAATCTAGTAGCCCTATCAGTTTCACGCTTTAATACCCTTTAGGAAAAAAAAAAAAAAAAAGTAGCTAGCGCTTTCAACATAGAGTAAACCAACTGTATTTTTCCTGGTGTAATTATAAGGCCTATACCAAAAAAACTTGTCCTGGCTTTCTTTTTGTTAAAGTGGATCTTAATCTCCCAAGCCTAACATTTAATATTTGGTAGAATCTATAAAGTTATGGTTCCATTTGGTGGGAAATAATCACATACTCAGAAATAAAAGTTAACTGCAATAATTCCTCTGATTACGAAGTCTCAGAATGTTTCCCCTCATTTGAGCAAACTGAAGCAATAAACTCATGGTTGATAAAACTCATGCAACTGTGATTGTGTGTGTGTGTGTATGTGTGCATGCCTGCCACAATAGCATATGTCTGATTGTAATGCCTTACTTAATTGACTATTACAGTATCTGATTTCTGGTTCTAAGGATAATAGTTTATGGAAAGCAAGGGACCATAAATCTCTTAGAAGACCACCAAGAAAACCTACTAATCAAGGAAAGCTAAGTTTATTGGGTCTACTGCAATAAGGGAAAACAAATCTTAACATATTCTTATAGTATCTCAAAATGTGGAAACTGAAGGAAGATATTTATAGGGTTTTACGGCTCAGGATGTTTATTAAATAATAGCTTGGGATTGGAGAGCAGAGTGAGTTTTGCGAGCCTTGATGAGTAACCTGTGATTGTGATACAAAAGCAACTTAATTAACTCACAGACCTATTTTCCAGAAGCAAGTATTTTTGTTACATATAATTAAATTATTGTTCATTCTTGGTATTATGTAACATAGAGGCCAATATAAATTCTTGGCTCAGAAATGAGGTTTTAACAAAATAACAGGGAAGTCTATGTCTTCATAATATTTTTTGTCCCAGAGAAAGGACAAACAGCCATTTTAGGCAAAAATAAAAACAACACAACAACAACCAAAACAAAACAAAACTACCACTATCACTATGGGAAAAAAGCAAACAAGCCCCATAAATTCTAATATATGTGTGTGTGTGTGTTTAGCTCTTAAAAAGCTTTTCTTCAAAAAAGATTGACTATTCTTTTTTTTTTAATTGTGGTTAAAAACAGAAAATTTACCATCTTTCTAATGTGTTGCTTTTTGTTTTAAATTCTTTAATTTTCCTATGTTACAGTTAAATATCTTAATAAACGTAGGGAAAAATAAAGTTTTCTACTACCACTGAATCAGGAATTGCAATACCTGTCAGCAGCTACTAGTGGACCATTAGCATCTGAGAATAGAAACAAAACATATCTCACTCAACCCTGAATCCCCAGTAAACAGCAGAATGCCACATACATAGAAGGAATACAACAGTTTTTAAATGAATATATCAGTACTTAAGTACTATGTCTTCTGGTCCTGGATTTATACATGATTCAACTCAGAAGTAATACTTCTGAGTCATATCATATACTGATTTTCACAACCCTATATGCCGGAAGATGTGGACGACAGCTTTAACATAGCAGAATTGTCATTTCTCAAATTTAACATATGCTCTGTATTTCCTATACAGGTTAAGACCTTGAGGAACCTTTATAATTTCTCCTAAAATATTTTAATAAAATTATGCAGTTTATAGTAATAGAAATCCCAGATAACTTATATTATATTGCCCTTTTTTGGGCAATTTGCACCATCTAAATATCCAGCAAGCTCATAGTAAAATAGAAATCGAACCAATTATCAGAATAGTGATAGAATAACTGAACTACTGAAATTTTTAAAAAGTCAGCACATTATGTGCCTTTGGGAATAACCTTTGAATATACCACACCACTGATGAATCAGAGTTTTGTTTCAAAACGTACAAAAATATTTCTTTGTCATACATTAACTTTTCACATTGTTGTAATGTTTTCATTGCTTTCATGTTCAAATGATTAACAATCTATTATTTGATAGTTCCTTATGAAGTCTTATCCAATACAAGCCTCAAGAGTAGCTTAACTTTGAAGCCTGATGATCTAATTTTTAAAATTAAGTCTTTGCAAGGTCCAATAAATATCTCCTGAGTTTCAGTCAGTCACATGCCATCACATTTATATAGCTTTTATCTAGGCCCATATGACTTTTATTTACATCCTCTAGCCATTATTCTATCTTTCCAAATATTTTTTCCTAGATATGAAATGTGAAGACATTCATGGCCATCACCTAGTATCACAGTCTTATAATGAGGTAACAACAGAAAAGTACAGCTTGAACTTCCGATGTTCAATGTATAGGATAATGGTTTTAAGTCCAGGTGACAACCTCATGTTTGGATTTTATTTATTTTTTGCATTGAATATAAATCAATAATTATACTATTACAACAGTTAAAAATACCTCCATGAATAACAGACTTTCACCTTTGTTTATCTATCTATATTGCAACTGGAGTGAACTTGCATCCCCAAATTCATAAAGTGATTAGAACTGTCTTTTGCAGACTCCATCTATAATTGCCAGATTTCTGCTTTATTATTATTATTATAAGTATTTCTTTTCTACACTGTCCTTCCAATCAAACCAGTTACCAAAACATTTGTGTCAAATTTAGGATCTGATACCTAGATGCATATTAATCACTTTTACTTTGTTATTATGAAAAATTACTGATGAATACAGTCTCACTTTTATTGTCTCAGTAATTAGACTGTTGGACTTATAAGTCCAGGTGCTGCTTAACTGGGTGGACAAGTTAGAGCTGATCAGAAATGAGACTGTGGGAATTGTTATTGGAAGTACAGGAAGAAAACAGTAATGTGACAAATGATGTTTATTTTCTAATAAAATGTGATTGTTCAGTAAAGTAATTGAAAACAACCTACTGTGAATAGGACACCAAGGCAGTCTATGACAACAGCGATCAGTTTGCTAGAATTCCTCCTTTCAGTTTAGTTCCCTACCACTATCAGTTAATGTAGAAAACTTACATTTGAAGTCCTTTGTAGGAAGCACAGAGCAGTCCTCCTGAGGTGCTAGCTTCACATAGTAAACGTGAATCCAGTTTTGACTTTTTTCACTTTGCTTGCCAGATAGATAATCAGCAACACTTGAAAGGGTTCCTAGGAATGAGAGAAGCTTTTTTAAAGTATATAATGTAAGAGGATTCAGTTAAATCAGGTACAGGACATGGTCTCAGACCCAAGTTTATAGGTCTGCCTAACATAAATTTCAAGGGAGAAACTCCATGCTTGCTTGCAGGTACCACTCTAAATTTTAACAAGGCCAGTGGTAAAGCTCTAAGACATCTTAGTATAGTAGTTGCAGAATCTTAGCTGATGTGTTTTTAGAATTGGATTCATTTGCTATACTAAACTTTTCCAGAGCACTGAGTTGTATAGCAATCTGCAAACATTTGTGTAATCCTTGACAGCAGTAGAAATAAAGTGACTTTCTCAGTCCTATGCAGGGTGCTCTGGTATCCCCAAAGTAGGAACTATGTGTATTAAGAGAGACTTCAACACTGACTGAATATCGCTTTTTGAAGAAGGAAAGACTTCAGGCCATCAAGACATCATATATACCATATGTATGTATGTCTAGAGACAAAAATCTTTTACTTTTACAAGCATTAGTTCTATGAAATCCAACTGCTAGCAAGTTCCTAGTAACATTGGTCAGGAAAAACCTCCTGTGCTTACCTTGAGAGTGGCTTGCAAAAAACTATGCTGACAAATAGCACATCTTTAATATGTTTTGAATGCTTTTATCTTCTTGGTAGGCATAGTAAGAGTCTGGCGTCTTTAAAATTTATCTTTTATTCAGATGATTTTGTTGATGACACAACACTAACCAAGAAAATAGGTGGTATAGGAAATATTTTGTTAGCTAATTCCCATCATCCAGTCAAATTTTTATGTCTCTTTTATAATCCATGTGTCCATTTTCTTTTGTTAAGCATATTTTTGAAAATGAATAAATGTTTTTTATTGTATTAAAAGTGAAGCCTCTATATTTGTAGTCTGTCAGGCTCTGACAGCAGCTTTTGCAATTCTATCAGTAAAATTATTGCATTTAGAAACTTCATCCTTCTGCTCTATATGAGCTCTACAACGAATTACTAAAATCTGAGCAGGCAGTTGTAAAGCCTTTGAAAAATCAGCTATCAATTTTTTATGAGATTGTTTCATTCTCACTGAAATAAAAAGTTCTCTATTTTTAAAAAATGCTCTGTTACATAAGAAACATCAAGCATACATTGCTTATTATTACTGATTATTATTACTAAAAAGAGAGAGAGAAGCAGAAGAAAGAGAAAGACGGGGAGAGAGAGAAAAGTCGACATATCTAACCCTCCAAAATCAATATATAACATCATACCCAAGAAAAAAGGAAAATATTTTCATTTATATCTGCCTCTTGATGTTTCTTTTCGATTGAGTTCAAAGAATTTTGAATTTTTTTCACTCTAATCTCAATATCAGTTCCAATTATTACTAACATTTTTATTATACTTATTTTATATTTTGCTATTAAAAGTAGCTGCATAACAATTCTCAAATATTACTACATGATTGAATTATATATTCATTAGGTAAACTTATTGAAAAAGAAAGAAATATTTGTTATACTTTGTTAAAATGTGATCATTCAAACTGTGTTGAGTGCCCACTAAATGCAGGTTACTTTAATAGACAAAGGGCACATGGGAAAATGACTTGATACTAAGAACAAAACAAAACACTCTGGATTTTGCCATTAAATTGGTCATTTATTACCTGATTCGTTCTACACAAGTTATATAATCTTTTGAACTTCTTAATTCTCATCTTCAAAACAAAAAATGATATCTATTTACCTTTTCTGAGTTGTAGTAAGATAGTAAAGAAGATGGAAGAGAAAGTCTAGAGCCCATTAATCAGACTTGTGCACCAAAGGGCAGGTAGCTACATGGTAAAGTGAATTTATTACTACAGTCCTTATCCTCCTGATTAGGATCTTATAACATGTTTGTGATAAATAAGTGTACAAAATAGTAATGATTCTCCCAAACATTTATATTTTTTAATTTTTTCCTATTAACATTTTAACCACTTCTTACTCTAATTTTCATTTCATGCAAGGAATCTGAAAGAAATCTTAGTATTATATTATATTAACTTTAACACTTAGAGTTTTCTTAATCTGTGTGATTTATTCTAATTAGGCCAAACACATTTATTTTTGGATCTTAATCAACCTCTAGTATGATCTACTTTTCATTAACAATTTTGTCATTTTCTTTATTAAGCCTTTCCAAATTACTGTTCCTTGTCAGTTTCTACAACCTGCCTCCAGAGAAGACAATAAAAACAGTATTCTATACAGATTCCATTAAAATAGGCCAGTGTTCTTCAACTATTTCATCTCTGGCATCATTTCATATATAACCATGCAATCATTAAACAGAGATAACTGACATACATTTTTACATATATGATTACATCACTCTAATATATTTTAATTGTAGACAATTGTATGATTATATTATACAGTACCTTATTAGAAAATAGGATACTAAACCCATTACACCATTACACCATTAAATATTATAAGTTGAGAAAGTCACATACAGAGAGAATTCACTACTAGCTGAAATATCATATACTAGTTCTAAATTTTCTTGATCTAAGCCACAGAAGCATTTTGTGGTTACCATCCTCTAGGTGAAATTTTCTGCTATAGTGAATTAACTTGATCCAGGGAAAATACGAGAATCTGCCAGAAACATAGGACTCTATTTATTGCTACTGTTCACATGGCCATTGTATTTAAATGTATAATGGAAAGAAAAAAATTACCAGAGATTATATGTAAATTTCATAATTTAAGGGCCTTAAAGTAAATTCTTGAAAGCCTAGTTATTGACATCCTTCTTGAAAAATATTTTGTAAATCAAGACTTTTAAGTAAATGAGATGATATTAAGTATATTATACTGTCAGCATAAAAATGTAAATCATATAGGTAAGCCCCTTACCACTTCTCAGCTTATTTATGACAATTCCCTAAACGACACTAACAGATATTGGATATGTACCTACTGAGCCATTTTTATCCTAGAACACAATTCCTGACTCACTCTAAACTTTATTTATCAAGACATAAAAAAATACACTCTCTGAGTAATAAAAAGTGTTGGTTACTGCTGCTATATTTTAAAAAATTGTTTTTATTTCATGTAATATTACCAAGAGAAAATATAGCACCTAAAGTGCACGTGTTTAGAGCAACTTTTTTACTTAGTATTTGTTCATGAGGAACTCTTAACAGTTGGGAAAAGTGTTTCTTATTTGTTTGAATTCAAGTTGTATTCAATACATCATAAACCATATTTTAATCACAATGAGTAATGCAATCATGGCGAAATTCTCTGCCATATCATATAGGCAATATTCTAAGAAATAGTTTCTAATTTACATAAATATGGTTATTATTAAAATATAATTTTTCAAAAGTAAAAACTTTGACTTTCATGCAAATACAGACAGGACATGTGTCAAAGACTTCATTAAATTCATGAGTTAATGAGGATCCCAATAATACATTAAAACTGGTTTAAGAGAAATTGACCATATAAAGATGTATATTTTCTATAGGAAAAAATCATGTGCATTGTTATGAAGAATGATGCTTTGCATTGTAATGGTCAGAAAACATTTGTATGCCTTCCATTTTCTATAATTTTATTTCTCCCTCTACAGAATTGAAAATAGCCTAGTTAATAACAAAGGCAATCAGTTGTACACTTCTATATAAAACTAGATAATTGTGAGGAGTCTGCTAGACAGTACCCAGACCTCCACTGAAAGAATACCCAGTAATCTCTTTTTTTTTTACACCAATTTCCAAACCTTGGACAATTTTTCTGTATAATTTTCATTTTTGGATACTATAGATTCACAGTTTAAATTTGTTTCCTATTGAATTTTATGAAATGCATAAAGGCATAAAATGTTACATATATACACACAAAAACTGTATATACATAACTAATATAATAAATTTTATCAGTGCTACTGAATGATGAAAAGATATAGAACATTTTCTAAGTATTAAAAAATTATTTTTAAACTAAAAATATTATTTTTAGCCAATCTAACTTTCAATTGTGTTTTACAACATACCATTCAGACATATAAGAGCTGAGATTTCTTGAGAACTTATTCAAGTAAAACAAGGTATTAATTAAACAAAAAGGTAAACATGTGAATTTAGAAACAATGGCTCCAATGCATTTGTAAGAAATAAGTGTAAGCCTGTCACAGCTTGGTTTGGCAGTGAAATTTATAAACCCATAATTATTTAAATCATCTTTATTGTTTTACAAAATTTTCAACCTTCACATGAAAACTACATGGAAGAATTGTCTATAATTAAAAAAGAAAAACAAATAACCTTAGCAAGTCCAAACTGATCTATGGCTGCAACTGAAATCAGAGAATAAAAAGAAAAGTTTAAAATGGAAGTAAAAGGTAGGAACATTTCTCAAAAGTTGAAATAATTATATTGAGTGGGGTTTAATATAACAATGTTTTAAGTGAAGTGAATTCTCATACTTAGAGAAACTCACATTAAAATTACACTGAAATATCATTTTTCAGATTGGTAAAAATCTAATGGTTTAATAACATATTCTGTTACATAGCTGAGGGGAAACATAATTCAGTTATTATTGATTGAAATGTAACCTTCATGGAAGGGGATATGGCAAAATCTATAAAATTCATGTAGCAATCCCAATTTTAAGAATCTATTCCCAAAACTCATTGAAAAATATATAAAACTAAATGCATAAGAACTTTAATTGAACTATTACTTGTAATAGCAAAAACAAAACATAATAACAAATAACTGGACACATGAAATGCCCATCAAGGGCATACTGATTAAATAAACTACGATAAATCAACAAAACAGACAACACCCAGTTCTCAACAAAATGGAAAAATAAACTGCTATAAAGAGGAAGGAAGGGCTTCCCTAGTGGCGCAGTGGTTGAGAGTCCGCCTGCCGATGCAGGGGACGCGGGTTTGTGCCCCGGTCTGGGAGGATCCGCGACGGGAGAGGCCACAGCAGTGAGAGGCCCGCGTACCGCAAAAAAAAAAAAAAAAAGAGGAAGTAAAATTTTGTATATTACTAATGAGTAATCTCTAGAAAACGCATATAGTAGTTTTAGTTTAACCTAAGAAAATGGGGGTACACACATACCTACTATACATATATATCTATATGTATTTATGTATGTGTGTAGTGTTTAAAAGGTTATATCTGAAGAGAGAACAAGGTAAAAAAGCCATGGATTCAATCTAGTCTTCTTTTCTTGTTTTGATTCTAAATCCATAAAAATAATTTGTCAGATTAACATAAAATTAAAACGATCCTTAATAATATAAAATAGTACATTATATATGAACTATTCCAAGTGATTTTTAAAATAATTTATTCATTCATTTATTTATTTATTTTTGGCTGCGTTGGGTCTTCACTGCTGTACGCAGGCTTTCTCTAGCTGCGGCAAGAAGGGCTACTCTTAGTTGCAGGGCTCGGGCTTCTCATTTCGGTAGCTTCTCTTATTGTGGAGCAAGGGCTCTAGGTGTGCGGGCTTCAGTAGTTGTGGCTCGCGGGCTCTAGATCACAGGCTCAGTAGTTGTGGCGCATGGGCTTAGTTGCTCTGCGGCATGTGGGATCTTCCAGGACCAGGGCTCAAACCCATCCCCCAATCCCCTGCACTGGCAGGCAGATTCTTAACCACTGTGCCACCAGGGAAGTCCCCCAAGTGATTTTAACACACAGTAATTTGACTATCCATCTCGAGCAAGATATAATCTATAGACAAAAACACACAACTATAGCCATGTACATATATGTGCATAAATGGTTTAGTAATAGTATCGTTAAGGGGAGTTTTGGCAGAATTGATATTGTTTTATTTGTCTGTTTTAATTGTAAGCAAATGGTGAAGAACACAATGATAATTCATTCAGCGCTTTGATCCACCACTGTGGTTTGTGCCAAGATGCAAGAATTTTACTTCAAAAAGAAATTTACACCATTTGTGTAAATAACAACCCAAGATAAAAGGGCAAATAATGCCCTACTGTTGTATAGATATGTTTTTGATCTTTTTGTCAGGAACTATAACAGGTATGAGATTTTATTTATACTTAAAAACTAAAATATTGCCTGCCAAACTAAAAACTTCAGATGTTTGCAGAAAACACAAAGACCCTGGGTGGGTGTTCCAGCTACTGATATTACTCATGGCAATAGCAGTAGCTGGAACATTATAACTTTTATTCTGGTTCCCTCAGACCCAATCCCACAGGATGATGCAAGGAGGGTTAGTTAAAGTATCGTAAATCATCAATAACTTTCTCTCCCTGCAGAATTTCAGCCTAGTCAGTAACAAGTGATCAATTGTACTCACCTATACAAAATCAGGTCATCGCAAAGGATCTGCTAGACAGCACCCAGCACCCCACAAAGTAGGTTGTATTGAAGGAGAAGGGTCTTGGCTTTAGGGAGCCAGAAACACTTACAGTGGGAAGTAAACCTGCCTGACTTTTGCCCCAGAGGACACTGTTTTTATTCTACTGCAGAGTAAGCAAATCTGTCTCTCACAGCAGAACCTAACTCCAAACAAAGGGAGGAGATGGAGGTGATGCAGGCTAGGGTCTCCATTTTTTAGAGGACAGAGCAGAAAGTAGCAGAGAAGATATGGTGGATTGGTAAAGAGTAGTCAGCATGTTTTTCATTTTATTATTTTTCCTTTTCATTGATTGAAATAATATGCATTTAATTTTCTCTGCACATTCTGGATCCCCGGGCAAAATTCATCAACAGGTACAACCATGGAACAAAGATAATGCAAGCACACAAGATTGTACTTCTGCAGTTTTTTTTTTTAAACATCTTTATTGGAGTATAATCTGCAGATGTTTTTAAGGAAGTACAGGGGACAGAGTTGATGGAGATCGATCTAGTGTTATACTCTCTGTATTTCCCCTGATGATACATATTCTTTTAAAGAACTGTCTCCCTTAGTTTTGATCACTTATTTCTCAGGGAGTGACACAATAAAAGGCTGTCTGTGACCATTATTAATTGTTAATGCCCTACCTACTCCTTACCAAAACTAATTACAGCTATATTCCCATCTAAACCAATCTTCCTAAAACTGAATCGGACTGGTTGTTTTCATGATTAAAAGTATAAAACAGCAAGCTATGGTGTAAATCACAATTTTCAGTAATAGAAAGTGGCAGACATAAGTCTTTCCTGCTGCTTTTAATATCTTATCTCTAGAGAATTCTTTTGTGCAATTCCCCCTGTACAGTGGTTTCTTGCAATCCTTCCTTGTTTTGAGAAGACTTGACATACATTCTGTGGTTACATGGCAATCTTTCCTCTTTTACCGAGCCTGTGCAAGATAATGAGTTGGAAGAGAAAGTACAAGTAAAGCTTGGAGTACTTGTACTTGAAGTACAAGTAAAGGCTTTTTTTACTGTGCTTGGGTTCTAGAACCCAGAGCACCTTTTATAACATTTTTCATGAAATAAATAAGCTGCTTCCCATCTGGCAGAGGACAAAGGGCAATTCCTATTTTCAGCAGTTCACCAGTTTTTGGCTATGTGCATTTATCTAAATTCTGAGAATCCCAAGGACTATATGAAGCAGTGATTGCTATTCTCATTAATATTTTGTGTTACATAAAATAACTCTCCCTCTTCAATTTTCTGCATCCAAAATGTCTTTTTAAAGCTCTCCCCCATGTTGTCTTTTGTCTTTGTTTTGATTATTTTACTTCATTTCAGTAAGGGTGGGGAAAGAAGAAGATAAATTAGCATGGACAAGCCTGCATACCTAAATAGAAATATGTACTTCCAAGCCTTAATTCTTTGCCACCAGATCAGAGACATTGAGATTCTAATGCACAGCCAGTACATTAAACCTCTTTTGCAGAGGTTTTACCAATTTTTAAAGTTCTTTCTCTTAAGATAGTTACAGAGCTCATATTTTGTTTTCTGTAATATTATCCCTTTAACCTAAAAGTAATAAGACTAATTCTTCTATTTGCAGCTGCAAGTATATCTAATTTACTCATTTAAAGAAAACTATGACCTGGAAAATTTCCATGTGATGCATTGTACAGAGCAAAGAAAATTAGGATAATATTTTAAGTATTTTAGATTCTAATTTTATAAGTTTATTCTGAATTGTATTATGTGAATATATATAGACACACATAAAATAAAACTATACACACACAAATATATGAAACTTTACTCTCATAGCACATTGAACATATATTTTCTGTTGGATGTTTTCCCTATCATTCCATTTTCATGAAAAGAATATAGCAAAAGAGGCTTTTAGAAAATGAGAAAGCTCTTCAATGTCAAACCAAAGGTCAGAAGAATTTTTCATAAGAATATCAGATAAGATTTCCAAATTCTTTACCCAGTAATTTAGTTTCTTTGAAAAGATTTGACTTTTGACATGCAGTTTTAATCATAATTTTAGAAATAAGAGTATTATGTCATAAAAGATTCTCAGTACATATAATAGGAAGCTTTTTTGTTTCATTCTTCTTTAAAATGTCAAAGTGAATTTAATATATTTTATATAATATCAGTATCAGAATAGTATCTCAATATAACTTCTCAGTTCTAAGGATTCCTTCAGTAATTCTGCAATACATTATATCAGAAGTACCTTGTCTTCAAGAAATGTTCTTTAATTAGTTCTCTTTCCCAAAGGCTCCACCATTGCCATGAATATTACTAAATGATACATTGGTGGTCACAAAGAATCAATGTGAATCTTTATTGACCTAACTGAGAGATTAAACTTTACTATAAAATGATACAGAATTTGGTTATCACAATGTAGTTAAATGAGCAAATTATAAGTATATATAAGCAATTTACAGTTTAGCATATACTCTTATATATCTTCTATATAGTGTTTTGAACTTGGTATAACGTCAATTAGTAAAGTGCAAAAAGCCCTTCAAATAATCTTCAACAAAACAGTGACTTAGAAGTTTCAATAAGATGATGCAGAATATTTTGTTTCTTTAAATGGTAAGACCATCATAGGATTTACTGTCATTTGTCATGTATGCATTCAATTAGGCTGACTTATTTAAGTCAGTAATCAGGAAAGAACTAGGTGGCAACTATAAACCACTAAGGTATATCCAGGGAATAAATAAGTTAATCTTAAATTAAAACTTAATTCTCCATTTCTGATAATGAATGCTAATAATATCTTTAGATATTATAACATTTATTTATCTAAATCCTGACTGAAAAATTATTATATCTAGACATTACTTTTAGAATACTTAGGAATCATTAACTTTTTTTTTAAATTGTAGACTTTGTTTATTGACTTCCTTTAATGGAAGATGAGGATTTAGTTCTCAAACCTTACCATCCCCTCTGCTCTCCCTTCCCCATACACTCAATATTACAATTTTTGTTAAATCAAAGATCTGTATTTAGGTTATATG
Source organism: Phocoena phocoena (assembly GCF_963924675.1). Classification (NCBI taxonomy): domain Eukaryota; kingdom Metazoa; phylum Chordata; class Mammalia; order Artiodactyla; family Phocoenidae; genus Phocoena; species Phocoena phocoena. Next base: position 56,711,019 of record NC_089236.1, on the reverse strand, counting down.
CCTATTCCATACCTGAGCATTTCAATCTAGTGAAATTATGTTTCCTTTACTTTTTTGTTTATCCTAAAGCTAATAACTGCACAATTTGGGGAAACATTGTCTTTATTGTTGTATTTTCAGGAATACTTGAAGAGACAACAGAAACTCTTATCGGCAATCATTATTAATACTTACTACTAGGGTCCAGTAAGTAACACAGACACATTAGGTATTAGAAAAGAGAATATGTGGTATAAATAATTGGTTACACAAGAGTTGAAACAAGCAAAAAGGGAAATATGAGGGACTAAGAAACTACTATGGGAAGAAACTACTACCCTTATGGTTGGTAGAAAGAATGAAAAAGAAGAAATGGGAATTAAAAGTATCAGGAATGTCAGGGAAAAAAAAAAAACCACGGAGCTAGGATTTGGGCTTTGCTGTAGCCTGAATGTTTGTGTCCCCTCAAAATTCATGTTGAAACCTAACCCCCAATATGATGGTATTTGGAGGTGGTGCCTTTGGGAGGTGATTAGGTCATGAGAGCAGAGCCCTCATAAGTGGGATTAGTGCCCTTATAAAAGAAACACAAGAGAGCTCCCTTGCTCCTTCCAACACGTGAGAACACCACAAGAAAATCCTGTCTATGAACCAAAGAGTGGGCCCTCACCAGACACAGAATCTGCCTGCATTTTGCTCTTGGCCTTTCCAACCTTCAGAACAGTGAGAAATAAATTTCTGTTGTTTATGATTCACACAGTCTATGATCATAGTCACTCTGTCACAGCAGCCCTAAATGGACTGAGACAGGCTTTGAGAAGCATGTGTGGCCCATTTGCTTTAGGAACCTCAAAGCAGGTGTAAAAGGGTTGGTTTTAGGAGTAATGGAAAGAGTTGGAGGCCGGAACCACTGCTAGTATGAAATGCTGATGCTGGGGAGAAGCTCACAGGAATATTTCTCTAGTATCTGCTATGGATAAAATCTAACAAGAAGCAAGCTGACAAGAAGAATCTATAACACATACTTTGTAGAATTCCAGTCCTAGTTTCAGAAATCTGATTACAGATGGGTAGAGCCCATCTATAATTTCAAAGAAATTATATTTGTGAAAGTTATCAATTTCTATTGTGATATAACTAACTCCTTCAAATTTTGAGAGTTAAATTTGTGGTTGGGTAACTTCAAATAAATTTATCTATGTCTCAAGAATAATATTAATATTTAACATTTAAATGTTAATAATGAAATTAATTTTAAGATTTTTTGATAAAATGAGATTTTATTTTTCTCACATATGCTATACCTGCCCCACAACTCCACTAGCTCTCCATTCACCAAATTATCGTGAGAGTTTTAAAGTTATACAAAACTACTAACACGTTATTCTGTTTTGAAATGCTCCTTCTCCATGTTGTTGATGACATCATTTGGTACAGGTACTCTTTCTGTCTCTCTGACATCTGTCTTATTCATTTTCTCACCTCATCTCAATTCCTTCCCTTAGCAGGGAATAGCAATGGCCAAGAACAGCACAGACTGAGGACTTAAATGTCCGAGTTAGAATCCATGCACCATATCTTAGCCTTTCTTGATTCTGCTCTTATTTATTAAATGGGAATAAGAATGACACCTACTTCATGTGATAGCTGTAAGATTAAACAAGACAATATGTGTTAAGTAGTTAGAATGCTGGAACATAATAATGCTAATGCCAATACATTTTAGCTTTCATCAGCCCTTAAACGTTGGTGTGTTGCAAGACTCTTCCGTAGACTCTTTTTCTTTCCATTTCTATGTACTCCTCCAAAACCATCTCTTATGCTCCCATGGTTTCAACTGTTCTCTGTATGCTGAGAACTCCTTAAATCTACATTTATTTTCATTTCCAACTAATCTGTGTTCCAGCCCAAAACACTGTTTCTTACTCAAAATCTTTAACCTAAAACCCAGCATTTAAGTCACTGACCCATAATTTTTCTTTTAAATATACTCCTACTCTTCTGCCTGTTTATATGGTACCAAGATTCATCAAGTTGGTTACACCAGAAATCCGCTTGTCATTTTGACTCCATTTTTTTCCTGACTCCTCACAGCCAATTAACCACATATCCTTCCCATTTTAAATGTTAAAAATATGTTTTATCTATTTTTTCCTCAACACTCTGATTTTGTCTTAACCTCTACAAGTTTTTCAAATACACTCCTATAATATTCTGAATATTTAAACTTGTTCCGTTCTTACAAAGTAATCATCCAAAGAGATCTTTGCAACATACTAATCTGATGAAAATTTTCTCCTACATGAAAGTCATTAATATCTTTCCATAACCCTTAGAATAAAGTCAATATGTTTCCATGTATCTCATAAAGCATTCCCTTCCTCTTACACACCATGCTTCAGCAATTCTAAACATGTTAAATTGCTCAAGTGGACTATGGAAGAATGCATTGTCTGAGATGACTGGTATACACATGACTGGCAATCCTCCCATTAAGACACGGCATTTATGTTATCTCCATTTGCATCTAAGTGGGAGCCTGCAACTCCTTTAGCCAGTAGAGTATAGTGGAAACAATCCTATATGTCTTCCAAGGCTTAGCCTTGAAAAGAATACGGCTTTCACCTTTCTCTCTATATATCTCCCTCTAGTTCTCTCTCTCTCTCTCTGAGTCTATCTCTCTTAGGCTACTCACCTTTAGGATCTAGCCACCATGCTGTAAGAAGACCCAAAAGAGTCCATATAGAGAAACCACATGGAATGTCCCACATAGAGAGAAACTGGAGTCCAAAGCCAACAGCCAGCATCAAAGGCCGTACATATAAGTCAAATTTTCCTGACCCACAAAATCTGAGCGTAATAAATGCTTGTTTATGCCACTAAATTTTCCAGTAATTTGTCATGCAACCATATTATCAGGAATATGTGTCATGTTATATCTTTTCTCTAGGGATTAACTTCCTTCTCCTGGAACATTTTCAATTTCCTAACATCTCAAATCAGACATAACAACATCAGCTTTTCTTATCAACACCTATTCAAGTTATCAATTACGATTTAAATATTACTTCTTCTGGTCTTTTTTCATCCTTCAGACTATAGTGTTTCTTACTATTGCTTACTCCTATATACTCCATTCTTCCTTTATCAAAGCGTTCTTCAAACTTAATGTGAATAATTGTCAGCCTTCATCGGAATTTAAGATCAGTGAGGGTACAATATCTGTTTTGTCCATCATTATCCCCTCATGTGCATAGTACATTATGCAAACTTGTGTTATGTGCTGAATCAGTACCTTTTGTCTGAATATATAAGTAACATAAGGCAAAAAATGGAAAAAAATCATTAAACTTAAATAGCTTAATTAAATCTATGACTTCCCCAATTCAATGGATTTATAAACTGACTTGGAAAAGAAACCTTGAAATTAAAAATATTTATGAATTTTCCAGCCCAAGCCTTCAAGTGAAGTTGGTTTCTTAGAATTTGTTAAATTGGGATAATACATAGAGTTAAAAATTGTGAAAATAGAAAATGGGTGCAGTTGTTTAACATAAGAATCTTGATGTACATGCCTGTAATTAGACCTGTGGTTTTGCGAAAATTAAATGCTAGAGAGAGTAGAGATATTAGGGACCTACTCTAAGTATAAATGGAAATGTTTTGAGGTTGGTGTTAGTATTTGTTGTGTGCAATATGCAATACAGTTCCTACTTACATTTTCCTGCAAATAAAGCTGCCAGCATGTTTGGCCATTTAAGCAGAATTTTTGCTTTGTGGTGTATTTGTTTTGTTTGTTTATGTGATGTGATAACATGCAAAAAAGAGCTACATAATATATATTGATTGAGATCAGAATCACATGCTGGAAGCTTCATTAAGCTTGGTTTAATTTCTCTAAAATATTTCTTAGTATCTTGTATGTTGTTGTTGTTGGTAGACTTACAAAATTCTTATCAAAAATAATAGATTCAAGCCTTAAAAACCAAGGAAAAGTGTAGCCATCACCATTCATGTTGTTTTCTAGATAAGACACTGTATGTTAAATATAGCTGGCTATAAATCTACAAAAAGAACAATGTTAAAATCAGAGTCAAAAAATGGAAAAAAAAAAATTTAACCAGTCTAGAAATCAGTAGAACTTGGGTAACTTTTACTTCTACTTCTAAATGGTTTTATGAGGATAGATTTGCTGAATAAAATGTCTGGTCCTTATATTTTATCAGGGAAGATGCACTGAAAAATGTATCAGTCAACTATGGTTTCAAATAGTCCTTGAGATGTTTTCTCTTCCCCAAATTTTTCTGGAGGACTGATCTTAGGCAAATTTCTGACTTTCACCTATGCCCATTCTCTACCCATATTAAATCATTTAATTACTCAGTTTTCAGTCATTTTCATTCATCTAGGAGCACTTAATTTGAATCTTATATGTAATCATGGATTTCAAAGTTATCAGCAAAACATTGGGTGATCTATCTGACATAAGGAGAGAAGGTAATTATCTCTTGCACCATTGGAATTACATATGTTCTATTTACACAAAATGTCGTGTAAATAAAACCTGAACAGAAGTACAATTTCAAACAAATAAAAGTAGAGATGTAGATTTGGATATAGATGTAGACAGACAGAGATATAAACTAGAGAATATATACATGTACTTTTCCCCTACAGTCTACTAAAAGTAATCACTACAAAAACCTCAAATTTAGCGTTTCTAAAGATAATTGTTTTTTTCCTTCCTTACAAACCCGTTTCAACTCAAAACCATTTCTCGATCAATGGCATCAGAGTGCCATGAAAACCCTGTTGCCCAAGTGCAAAACATGTACCTAATCTTGATTTAATCTCCCTTTCTTTCCCTTCATTATCTATCTGTCAGAATATACAGATGGTTAATCATGTCTCAATTCTGGCTGCTTCACGTTGTTCCAAAAGGTGTCATGTTAATTCGACCCACATAATTCTGGTTTCTGTACTATTGTAAAGACAATCTTCCTGCAGTCTGCCAACTAAAGAATGCCACTAGCCATCAGGCTCTACGAGGACTGAGTCATTAGCCTCTATAGTTGCTGACCTTTAGAACCATCCCGAAAGAGTTCATGGCAGAGATCAGGAATGAGGCACTCTGTGCTCTGGGAAAACTGGCAGAACAGGCCTTCAGATAGTGAGATATGTTCAGAAGAAATTTTTTATGAACTTGGATTCTTGCATTGTCCCATACTTAGAAGAGCACTAAAAGCACTAAAATCACTAAAATTAACTAAGATATCTGTTCCTCCTGACTAGCAGCAAACGTTTACCAAGATTTGTGCACAAGTAAAAAAGAGTGTTTTATAACTATAATTAACACTGAAAAAGTGAAATTTTTTCCTTGTTTCTTGGCGTATTAGAAAAGTTGTGGCTAACTAATGGGCTTTTTGGAATTCATCCAATAGTAACCTCACTTGATAAAGTTTCATTCCATTTTTAATTTATTGCTATGCTGTCTATCGTCTATTTATTAATGATCATGGCCTATTGTGTCTGGATATGTAGAGTTAAGATTATGGGAACAGATAAAATGGGAATCTGAAACATTCTACATAAGTAGAATATAAGTAGAATAAGTCAGTAGAATATAAGTAGAATAAGTAGAATATAATTTATACTACTTCATCACACGTATTAACTTATTTGCCAGTAAAGATAAGTACAATATAATGACAGCACCTTTATTTAGTTATTTCTAAATTCTGCCACCAAGGATTCAGTGTAGAGTGTATAATATCACACTTAAAAAAAACATTAGAATAGCAGGGCCAGGTAAAAGAATGTGAAACAACAGCAGTATTATTTTCTTATTCTAGGTATTTTCTAGTCTCTATAGTATACTGATTCACACAGCTGTAACTCGTTGAGTGCAATCTGCAGGTTTAATTCCATCTTTGTCTTTAGAACACATTTTTGCATTGGTTACTGGGAAATTTAAGGAAATTTAACTTATCACTCTATGTTATTCACTACTATACAATTCTGTTAGTACCTTGGTTTGGATTTTGTGTACTAGTTTGGATAACTATATTCTGATTATCCCCATGAGGCTGGGAGTTTGTCTTGGTAATTTGCCTGTTGTATTAATTGAACTGAGGTAATGGCTCTGCTTTGCTTCTGTTAATCTCCTTTCTAGCATGTCACCTCCTCTCAAACTTGAAGGTGCAATAGCCTGATTGTGAGTATTTCCTCATCTGCTATTCCATTTGAATCACTTCAGAATCTATTATCCCATTCAAAATACACTGCAGCAGTTGCTCTATTTGATTACGACGCTTTCTGCAAAATGAACTTCCTTGTGGCATGTGAATCTGGGTCTGTTTTGATCTACCATCACCCAGATTCTGTAAGACAACTATATCTGACTACATATAATAACTCTCCAGCTGCTTAAATGCTCACAACTAACTGGTTCTTGGTATTTCTTCTGACTCAAATTTTTGTTTCTAGTTTGACACATACCTCTTTCTCTGATGCTATAAAACAGGGGTCCCTAACTCTGGGTCTGCGGCCTGCTAGGAACCAGGCCGCACAGCAGGAGGTGAGAGGCAGGCAGGTGAGCGAAGCTTCATCTGCCTTCCCCATAGCTCACGTTACCACCTGAACCCTCCCCCCCACTCCCCATCTGCCACATTACTGCCTGAACCACTCCCCTCCACTTCCAAGTCCACAGAAAAATTGTCTTCCACGAAACCGGTCCCTGGTGCCAAAAAGGTTGGGGACTACTGCTCTAAAATTCTTGAATATAATTCTATCAACTTGGAATTTTTCAACAATCTTTCCGGAATTTGAATTTTATTGCCTCTAACTTGCCTGCTTCTTTTGGCTAACTGAGGCAAGCAATCACAAATCTATTCAGGACTTTCAAAATACAAGCTCCTAGAAGCAGCAAGTTGACTAGCATTCTGGCCCAGTCAATTTGATTTAGCTTTGAAGAATCAGACAAGATTATCATTTTGTTCGTCTCTATCTACCCCATTTTGCTTAAATTAATTAGCCCACACTTGGCCTAATTGGTTCAATTCATCTAAGTTACCAAATCTGTAGACAGAGTCATTTGTAGTATTCATTATCCATTTAATGTCCATGAGATCATTACTAATGAACCTGCTTTCATTTTTTATACCGGCAATTTGCTTCCTCCCTACTTTTCTTGATTAATTATATAGAGTTTTATCAGTTTTATTGATCTTTTCAAAACACAACCATTTGAGTTCATTGTTTTCCATATTGTCTTCTGTTTCCAATTTCATTGATTTTTGCTCTAATTTATTTTTGCTCTAATTTTCTTCTGCTTGTTTTAGACCTGAATTGCTGTTCTTTATCTAGTTTCCTAAGGTAAAGGCTTAGGTTATTGATTTTAGAAATTTCTTATTTTATAACATATGCACTTAATCCCATAAATTTTAGTCTTAGCATTGCTGTCACAGGACCTAGCAAATTTGACTAGGTTTATATTATTTTTTTTTAGTTATAAATAGTTTAAATTCCTCTTGGGCTAATTGGTGCTAAATTACCAATGTGTTATTTAGAAATTTGTTGTGTAATTTTTGAATATTTGACACTTTTCCAGCTATCTTTCTGGTATTGATTTCTAGTTAAATTCCATTGTGATCTGAGGATATACTTTGCATAATCTCTATTCCTTTTAAGTTGTGTTTTATATCTTAGAATATGGTTTTAACTTGGTAAATGTTCCATTTGACCTTAAGAAGCATCTGTAATCTGCTGGTTTGTGATTGTAATATTCCTTACATGTCAAGTAGATCAATTTCACTGACAGTGCTATTTGGGTCAACTATATCTTTACTGATTTTCTCCCTGCTTGATTTGTCAATTACTGAAAAAGGAGTATTAAAGCCCTTAACTATCATAGTAGAATTGTTTATTTCTCTTTCCAGTTCTATTAGTCTTTGACTAAAGTTTTTGACAGTCTCTTGTTAGGTGCATACACACTTAGGAGGGTTTTTTTTTGAGAATTGATGTATTTATCTTCTATAATATCTCTGTCCCTGATAATTATACCTGATAATTTTCCTTGCTCTGAATTTGGCTTTGTCTGAAGTGATATAACTACTCTAGCTTTCCTTTGATTGTGAGAATGGTATATATTTCTTTATTCATTTACTTTTAATTTTCCTTTCTCTGTATATTTAATGTGTATTTCTTGTAGAAAATATAGTTGGATATGTTTTATCCTTTTGGACAAGCTGTTTTTTAGTTGGTTCATTTACTCCATTCTCATTTAAAGAGGTTATTTATGTAGTTGGATTAGTATCTGCCATGTTTGTAACTGTTTTCTATAGATTCCATTTCTTCTCCTCCACCACCAACATTTTCTTGCCTTGTCTGGTTTTAATGGATTATTTTTTATGATTCAATTCTATCTCCTCCATTAGCATGTCAATTGTGTTTCTATAAAAAAATTTAGTGATTGCCTTAGAGTTTCTAATACATAATTTTAACTATTCTAAAACTACATTACAATAACACTATATTGCTTCCTATAATGCGCACATACATTATAATAGAGTATTCAAATGCCTCCCTTCCATCCCTTCTAAAATTTTGGTCATTCATTTCAACTATATATATAGGATAATCATCTAAGGCATTGTTACTAGCTTTGTCAGTTCAGGCTGCTACAGTAGAATACCATAGATTGATTAGCTTTAGCAACAAACATTTATTGCTCACATTTCTGGAGGGTGGGAAGTTCAAGATGAAAGCGCCAGCAGATTAGATATGTCTGGTGAGAGCCTTCTTCCGGGTTTGTAACCATCTTCTTGCCGTAGCTTCACATGGCTGAGAGATCTCTTGTCTCCTCTTTTTATAAGGGCAATAATCCCATCAAGAAGGCCCTACTCTCGTGACCTAATCTAAGCCTGATTACCTTGAAAAAGCCCCACCTCGAAAAGGGGACTACAGCTTCAGCGTATTAATTTGAGGAGAACATAAGCATTCAGAAAATAGCAGTTACTGTTTTTTAATTTAAACAGTTATATTTTAGACCAATTTAGAGTAAGAATAATGAAATATTTTATTTTGCTTTCATTTTTTCCTTCTCTGACACTTTTCCTTTATTTATGTAGATCGTGTTTCTGACCTAAATCTTTCCTCTGCCTGAAGAATTTCATTCTTCTAAAGGATATCTGCATTCCTTGGCTCATAGCCCCTTCCTCTATCTCTAATGACAGCAAAGTTGACTCTCTCTGCTTCTTCTGTAATCATATCTTCCTCTTAGTCTCACCTCAGCAGGGAGAGGTTCTCTGCTTTTACAGACTTATGTGTTTAGTGAAGGCACACATTGATAATCTCCCTATCTCAAGGTCCTTAACCTTAGTCACATCTTCAACATCCTTGTTTTCCCTGTAAGGTAACATATTCACAAGTTCCAGTGTTTGTAGACATCTTTGGAGGGCCATTACTAAAATATTTTGTAAAAAATTAAGATAAAGACATAGTGAAATTGTGGTGATAATCTTGTTGCTGAAAATTTTATCAGTGAAAGACAATGTAGTAACTCTCAAAGCATACAGAAAAGTGAGAAAAAATATTTTTCATGAAACATAAAATGCTATTTATCCAAGATAACCTTAAGAGCTTTTACCCATACCTACCAGTAAAAAGTGTTTTACAAATAACTTCTAAACTATATAAGATTAAATAAAGAACCCACTGGAGGGCTTCTCTGGTGGTGCAGTGGTTGAGAGTCCGCCTGCCGATGCAGGGGACACGGGTTCGTGCCCCGGTCCGGGAAGATCCCACACGCCATGGAGCAGCTAGGCCCGTGAGCCATGGCCGCTGAGCCTGTGCGTCCGGAGCCTGTGCTCCGCAACGGGAGAGGCCACTGGAGTTTTAAAAACACATTTTATTAAGCTCAGTAATTATTGGTCAAAATATATCATAGCAACATAAAAATGTACTATGTAGCAAATAAAAATTTTTAAATGCAAGATTATTTCTAATTTTGCTTAGAGTAGCCACAGCGAAGCAAAATAAATGGAAAAATAAAATTTTATGTATGACGTAGTTAGTGTATTCATGACGCCAATTCGGGACTTCCAGGCGTCCAGTGGTTAAGACTCCATGCTTCCACTGCAGGGGGCATGGGTTCAATCCCTGGTTGGGGAACTAAGATCCCACAAGCAGTACAGTGCGGCCAAAAAAAAAAAAAAAAAATGATGCCAATTCTATCCAAATTTTGGTATAGAATCAGTGCAACTTTTTCCAATATCACTATGTAAAATGGATGGGGAGCGTGGGGGAAAATGCCTTCCTTACAGATGAATACCGTAAGTGTAATAAGCAATCACGTAGAAGCAATGATGGAATTACAAAATCATCACTTTGCTGCCATCGAGGTTGACTGAGCAAAGAATCATCAGTGAATGCTAAAGATGGGGGTAAAAGCTTTATGCTGAACAAGACAGTTTTATAGTTCAAAATATCTCTTAAAAATTACTTATTATAATAATAAATTTACAGAAGAGAAATCTGGCTGAGGCCATAATAACCAAGGGATCAAAGATTACGTCATTAATAATGGAACAAACTAACATCATGTATCATCTGATATAATGCACTGGGAATGTCACAACATAACTTCTGTCAGGGGATGAAGAAGTGCAAACTTACTATTTGCTTGTAAGGCAAAGTTCAGACGTATTTAGTGAAAGTGTTAATGATAGCAAATAAAAGAGTACTCTTTACTATGGTTTGTGCTAACAATAAAGAAGGATGAGTGAGATTAAAGCAGAATACAGTACATGGTCTAGGTTAAATTCAGCACATCTCCCTGAGAAATATTAGACATCAAGGATGTGTGGCTTGGTTCACTAAAGGATGTGAGGAATTAATGAGGTGACAGACTGTTCCTTATCTGGCAGAATATTTTTGTCTCAAACTTGTAGATCAAAAAGAGGTTTAATTTCATAAGAGAATTATTAACCTAGCTGATTATTTAGCAGCCAATATTTTAAGAACAAAAACTCTTCAAAAATTATGTCAAAAGAAGTTGTATTCACCAGTTTTCATTAAAGAGGAGATAATAGATACTTGTTTGGTCCTTAGAGCATATTATTTTTATACATTTTATATTTATTTACAAAATTTGACACAGATGTTGAATTAAATTCCTTATATGTGGCAACAGAACAAAATAATAGTAGAAATTCTTTGAACTGTACAGAATAAAGACAGAAAGGGTTTATCTGTTTTGTTCATAAGATATAATTCCATCATTAGCTAGTAAAATATTATGGTCTCATATTTTACTCTCAACAAGACCAGTATTGCTCAGATAAACAGGATTGGTCAGATAAACCTAACATAATTGTAATATCAACCATATTAATAGCTAGAATGGTGTCAGAACAACACAGGGTTTAGCACTGGAAATTCAACTGTGAACCACCATGGATAATGCCCCTGCCAACAAAGAGAAAGGAAAATGACTTTGAAACTTTACTAAGTGTGCTGGTGGGTGGCATGTACCAGTGTGTGTGTGTGTGTGTGTGTGTGTGTGTGTGTGTGTGTGTGTGTGTGTGTTTCACATGTCCTTTACTATCCCTAGTGACCATATGAATTTAGATGGAAAGACAGAAAAACTGAATAATTTGCCTTATTATTTATTTTTTTGAGATAGAATAAAAAACACTTTTTTCTATAGGAATATTTTAACAGTTAATCTGGGGTGAAGAAAGTTACATCAGAAGTCCACTGGGAGGAGCTGAAGTGTGCACTCTCTCTCTGCATCTCTCTCTCTATGTATCTCTCTTTCACACATACATTCATGTAAAATTATAATTCAAATGATACATTTGTCTTACTGAGACAGATAGATCAACAAAAAGCATTAGAGTTCAAGAAAAATTGTATTTCTTTCTGATTTGCTTATGTTGAGAGTAAACATCATGTATCACTGACAAATTATGAATATAGATAAATATATATATGAATCTGTATACATATATATTCATATATTATATATTACTTTCTGAGATAAATTTTACACACACACACTACCATTTATAACTAGATAAAATAAGGATTTTGTTTATGTCTTTCATTCCTTAGTAAAACAAAATTGCCATCCTTTTACATGTAGTCCTTTTTTTTCTTTTCTTTTTTTTTTTTTTTGCAGTACGCGGGCCTCTCACTGTTGTGGCCTCTCCCATTGCGGAGCATGGGCTCCGGACGCGCAGGCCCAGCGGCCGTGGCTCACGGGCCCAGCCGCTCTGCGGCATGTGGGATCTTCCCGGACCGGGGCACAAACCCGTGTCCCCTGCATCAGCAGGCGGACTCTCAACCACTGCGCCACCAGGGAAGACCTACATGTAGTCTTTTAAAAAATATTTCTGGCTATTAAAATCCCAATCTTGGGGCCATTGCTATTGATGATAAGATATATTCTCATCCTTCAAGAAACTAAAATTACTAGTTCAGTTATAATTTCATACAACTAATACAAGTTTATAGTTTAAATGTCATTGTGGTAAATTTTATCACAATGCATTTTGAAACAACAATTTTAATAATATTTTTATGTCTACAGTAGTTCCTCTTTATCCATGGTTTCACTTTACATAGTTTCAGTTACCCGTGGTCATCCACGGTCAGAAAATATTGAATGAAAAATTCCAGAAATAAACAATGAGTAAGCTTTAAATTGAGCACCCTTATGAGTCGCATGATCAAATTTGTGCTGCCCTGCTCCATCCTGCCTTGGACATGAATCAGTCCTTTGTTTGGTATATCCATGCTGCATACTCTACCTACCCATTAGTACAGGAAAAAAAAAAAGACATAGTGTATATAAAGTTTGGTACTATCCTCAATTTCAGGTGTTCACTGGGGGTCTTGGAATGTGTATTTTCCTATCTGGACCATAATGCACATGTATTTCTTTACCACTGTGCTCTTATTGATGATGATTTAATAAAAGTGATAAAATGAAATGTTAAAGGAATGAATCAGTGTACAAAAAGAACACTACCTTCCCTGATAATTCTTTCAAGGAAAACTGCATTAAATATTATTTTAGTGTAAATTGTGGATCAATTCCTTTACAATAATGATTGATTATCTCCAATATGTCAGCAATTAATTAACAAATAATGGTGAATGATACAGACAAGGACTATAGCATCCGTGAAGGCATTTCAGTTTAAGAAAGCAGGAAAGGCTTTCTGATATAATTAAACTATTAAATATGCATTCAAAAGCCAGAGGAACTCATCTAGTGAGAGTGGTCAGATATGAATAGTGGTTTGGGAGTGGCCCAGGAGCATGGGAGAGGTGAGGGAGGAAGAAAGGTGTTTCTGGCAGAAGGAGCAGAATGCATGAGTGAATGAGAAAAACACTTGGTGCAGTCTACAAAGAAGGTCCATGTAGTATGCGCAAAAGTGGCATGCTAGAGGCCAAAATTGGGAATAAGCCACATAAAGGTCATAATTTGTTTTAGGAATAGATTCACTTAGTCACAAATTCATAAACTTGAAAATATATCTGTGACATTAATTATACAATACTGTCTTAATTAAGATATCAAGCAGTAGTAGGCTTAGAATAATTTCCGTAATTTGCTTCAGTTTTCTTTAATGTGACAAATCAATTTTCATGGATTTTTATAATGCAGATGCTGTTGAAGTTACCATTCAGTGAAGAAACAAAAGTTGTCACAGGCAAAATTTTGTATATTTGACTTGGATATTTAGTTGATATAACATGTAGGTCAAACATTTGTTTTTTTGTTAGAAACTCCCATTACAGGCTGATACATATTCAATGTGTTATGTATCTGGAAGGTATGCTATGTACAGAATTGTGCTGCTGAATAAAACCTACATTACGATAAATAATAGATTACCTATCATATGTGCATTGCTTTGTTTAGCTTATACTAGGGTTAGGTTTTCTTTGAAAGTTCCATTGTAATATTATAGTGACTATTTGGAAAACTGAACACACTACATTCTACAATCATTTGGCTAAAAGTGGAAGATTATGCTGTATATAAATATTAAATGTTTAATTTCTAATTATAATTTATTCATAATAGCCATAAACTGGCTTATTTTTTATATATGGCATACTTTGTCAAAACTCAATGAACTATATACTAAAGCATTTGTATTTTATCATACAGAATTTATAGCTCAAAAATATGACTAAAGGGCTTCCCTGGTGGCACAGTGGTTGAGAGTCCGCCTGCCGATGCAGGGGACACGGGTTCGTGCCCCGGTCCGGGAAGATCCCACATGCCGTGGAGCGGCTGGGCCCGTGAGCCATGGCCGCTGAGCCTGCGCGTCCGGAGCCTGTGCTCCGCAACGGGAGAGGCCACGACAGTGAGAGGCCCGCGTACCGCAAAAAAAAAACAAAACAAAACAAAAAAAAGTGACTAAAATATTATCGTCTACGGAGAAAAGTCAATGTAAAGTGTCAACAACTTGTTCACTAACCACAAAATGTAACTTGAAAGAAACTGGTTGGCATTTTTATGAAAAAGAAAAAAATATATATATATATGTAAAAGAACAAATTACAAAAAAAAACACTCTTCAAAAAATAGCAACACAATAAAATGGACAATCTGGAAGAAATGGACAAATTCTTAGAAATGCACAACCTGCCAAGACTGAATCAGGAAGAAATAGAAAATATGAACAGGCCAATCACAAGCACTGAAATTGAAACTGTGATTAAAAACCTTCCAACAAACAAAAGCCCAGGACCAGATGGCTTCACAGGTGAATTCTATCAAACGTTTAGAGAAGAGCTAACACCTATCCTTCTCGAACTCTTCCAAAATATAGCAGAAGGAGGAACACTCCCAAATTCCTTCTACGAGGCCACCATCACCTTGATACCAAAACCAGACAAGGATGTCACAAAGAAAGAAAACTACAGGCCAATATCACTGATGAACATAGATGCAAAAATCCTCAACAAAATACTAGCAAACAGAATCCAACAGCACATTAAAAGGATCATACACCATGATCAAGTGGGGTTTATTCCAGGAATGCAAGGATTCTTCAATATACGCAAATCTATCAATGTGATAAACCATATTAACAAATTGAAGGAGAAAAACCATATGATCATCTCAATAGATGCAGAGAAAGCTTTCGACAAAATTCAACACCCATTTATGATAAAAACCCTCCAGAAAGTAGGCATAGAGGGAACTTTCCTCAACATAATAAAGGCCATATATGACAAGCCCACAGCAAACATCATCCTCAATGGTGAAAAACTGAAAGCATTTCCACTAAGATCAGGAACAAGACAAGGTTGCCCACTCTCACCACTCTTATTCAACATAGTTTTGGAAGTTTTAGCCACAGCAATCAGAGAAGAAAAGGAAATAAAAGGAATCCAAACCGGAAAAGAAGAAGTAAAGCTGTCACTGTTTGCAGATGACATGATACTATACATAGAGAATCCTAAAGATGCTACCAGAAAACTACTAGAGCTAATCAATGAAATTGGTAAAGTAGCAGGATACAAAATTAATGCACAGAAATCTCTGGCATTCCTATATACTAATGATGAAAAATCTGAAAGTGAAATCAAGAAAACACTCCCATTTACCATTGCAACAAAAAGAATAAAATATCTAGGAATAAACCTACCTAAGGAGATGAAAGACCTGTATGCAGAAAATTATAAGACACTGATGAAAGAAATTAAAGATGATACAAATAGATGGAGAGATATACCATGTTCTTGGATGGGAAGAATCAACATTGTGAAAATGACTCTACTACCCAAAGCAATCTACAGATTCAATGCAATCCCTATCAAACTACCACTGGCATTTTTCACAGAACTAGAACAAAAAATTTCGCAATTTGTATGGAAACACAAAAGACCCCGAATAGCCAAAGCAATCTTGAGAACGAAAAAAGGAGCTGGAGGAATCAGGCTCCCTGACTTCAGACTATATTACAAAGCAACAGTAATCAAGACAGTATGGTACTGGCACAAAAACAGAAAGATAGATCAGTGGAACAGGATAGAAAGCCCAGAGATAAACCCACGCACATATGGACACCTTATCTTTGATAAAGGAGGCAGGAATGTACAGTGGAGAAAGGACAGCCTCTTCAATAAATGGTGCTGGGAAAACTGGACAGGTACATGTAAAAGTATGAGATTAGATCACTCCCTAACACCATACATAAAAATAAGCTCAAAATGGATTAAAGACCTAAATGTAAGGCCAGAAACTATCAAACTCTTAGAAGAAAACATAGGAAGAACACTCTATGACATAAATCACAGCAAGATCCTTTCTGACCCACCTCTTAGAGTAATGGAAATAAAAACAAAAATAAACAAATGGGACCTAATGAAACTTCAAAGCTTTTGCACAGCAAAGGAAACCATAACCAAGACCAAAAGACAACCCTCAGAATGGGAGAAAACATTTGCTAATGAAGCAACTGACAAAGGATTAATTTCCAAAATTTACAAGCAGCTCATGCAGCTCAATAACAAAAAAACAAACAACCCCATCCAAAAATGGGCAGAAGACCTAAACAGACATTTCTCCAAAGAAGATATAAAGAATGCCAACAAACACATGAAAGAATGCTCAACATCATTAATCATTAGAGAAATGCAAATCAAAACTACAATGAGATATCATCTCACACCAGTCAGAATGGCCATCATCAAAAAATCTATAAACAATAAATGCTGGAGAGGGTGTGGAGAAAAGGGGACACTCTTGCACTGCTGGTGGGAATGTGAAATGGTTCAGCCACTATGGAGAACAGTATGGAGGTTCCTTAAAAAACTACAAATAGAATTACCATATGACCCAGCAATCCCACTACTGGGCATATACCCTGAGAAAACCAAAATTCAAAAGGAGTCATGTACCAAAATGTTCATTGCAGCTCTATTTACAATAGCCCGGAGATGGAAACAACCTAAGCGCCCATCATCGGATGAATGGATAAAGAAGATGTGGCACATATACACAATGGAATATTACTCAGCCTTAAAAAGAAATGAAATTGAGCTATTTGTAATGAGATGGATAGATCTAGAGTCTGTCATACAGAGTGAAGTAAGTCAGAAAGAAAAAGACAAATACCGTATGCTAACACATATATATGGAATTTAAGGGGGAAAAATGTCATGAAGAACCTAGGGGTAAGACAGGAATAAAGACGCAGACCTACTGGAGAACGGACTTGAGGATATGGGGAGGGGGAAGGGTGAGTTTTGACAGGGCGAGAGAGAGTCATGGACATATACACACTAACAAACCTAGTAAGGTAGATAGCTGGGGGGAAGCAGCCGCAAGGCACAGGGATATTAGCTCGGTGCTTTGTGACAGCCTGGAAGGGTGGGACGGGGAGAGTGGAAGGGAGGGAGACGCAAGAGGGAAGACATATGGGAACATATGTATATGTATAGCTGATTCACTTTGTTATAAAGCAGAAACTAACACACTATTGTAAAGCAATTATACCCCAATAAAGATGTTTAAAAAAAAAAAAAATAGCAACACATTATTGGAGACAGATATGGGTAAGAAATTGATTAAGGTAGGTGATGTGTTCCAAGAATAATTATTTTGTTTACCTGTCTAGGTACACAATATAAAAAGATTTGTTGTTGATGTTGCTCTTTAATAAAATGTATATATTTTTGAAAAAAATTTCTTTATGCAAAAAGGATGATTTCTATGTTCATCAAGTAAAAAAAAAAAACTGTTTTAGTCTAATGTAATTCTAATTATTTTAGAATTTCTTGTCACTTTCTAAGTGCCCAGCCTTGTACAATAAACAATGCTGTCATTCTATCTCTGAGTAGATAACATTAAATCATCCTCATAATCTACTTTGTCCTTCACATTCTGCAAACCTGTACTCTCTTCAAAATCCCCTTAGAGGATATGTGACACCACGGCCCTCATATTTACAGTCAGGTGCTTGAATCTCAAAGGCTTCTATTTTCCTTAACATTTTGAATCAATACTAATTAATTTCCAAAAAACACCCATGTTCTTTGATCTTTATATTACATACACAATTCTAACAGCAAAGATCCACATTATTTAAATATAGTCTTTACAAGTCTAACTGACCCTAGCCACACATCATTGCAGCTTTTAAACTTTGATTTTTCCTTTATCACTCTAAGAATGATATCTAATCACACTTCCACAACATAGAAAAATCTTTATTAGAGCAAATCTACAGCATAATTATTTAGAGGTTTAGCGATATTGCAGACATTCTGAGTCTCTTAGTAGCTATGTAATTTTAATAAAGATTTTAAACTACCTATTTGATTTAAGAATGTGAAAACTATTGCTGAGAACAGTTTCAGTAGAGTGGTTGGAATAAAAGCTTTGGTGGTCCTTGCAATGACTTAATATGTATATGTACCCAATATCTGAGACTTTGAATACTACTGGAAATGTAAACATGACTAACTAAGGATAAAATAAAGTTGAATAAGTAGTCCATTAAAGGGAAAAATGATAGTGACTTTGTTTCAAAGACTTACTCCTGTTGAGCCTTTATATGTGAAGATCACATGGTAAACCAAAATTTGACGTATTTGTATTCATATTCATTGTAATGCCTTCATCAATATGTAGTGCACTGTTTTTAAGTTTTCTAAGAAAAAATTATTATTAAAACCTGATGTTTACCTCCAAGTCTCAGCAATTAAAAATGAATATTCTCGAAAGAAACGGAAAGATATACCATGCTCTTTTACTGGAATAATTAATATTGTTAAAATGGCCATACTATCCAAAGCAATTTGCGGATTTAATGTGATCCCTATCAAATTACCCATGACATTTTTCACAGAACTAGAACAAACAATCCTAAATTTTATATGGAACCATAAAAGACCCAGAATTGCCAAAGCAATTCTGAGGAAAGAGAACAAAGCATGAGGCATAACCACTCCACCCCACCAGGCTTCAGATAACACTACAAAGTTACAGTAATCAAAACAGAGTGGAAATGGCACAAAAACAGACATACGGACCAATGGAACAGAACAGAAACCCCAGAAATAAACCCACACACCGATGGCCAATTAATCTTCAACAAAGGAGGCAAGAATATACAATGGAGAAAAGACAGTCTCTTCAGCAAGCAGTGCTGGGAAAGCTGGACAGCCGCACATAAATCAATGAACTTAGAACACACCCTCACATCATACACAAAAATAAACTCAACATGACTTAAAGACTCAAGTATAAGACATGACACCATAAAACTCCTAGAAGAGAACATAGGCAAAACATTCTCTGACATAAATTGTCCCAATGTTTTCTTAGGTCAGTCTCCCAAAGCAACAGAAATAAAAACTAAAATAAACAAATGGGATCCAATCAAACTTACAAGCTTTTGTACAGCAAAGAAAACGATAAACAAAATGAGAAGACAACCTACAGACTGGGAGAAAATATTTGCAAATGATGTGACCAACAAGGGCTTAATTTCTAAAGTATACAAACAGTTCACACAACTCAACAACAAAAAAACAAACAACCCAATCAGAAAATGGACAGAAGACCTAAATAGACATTTCTGCAAAGAAGACATACAGATGGCCAAAAGGCACATGAAAAGGTGCTCAACATCTCTAAATTATTACAGAAATGCAAATCAAAACTGCAACGAGGTACCACCTCACACCAGTCAGAATGGCCATCGTTAAAAAGTGCAGTTAAGTCCCCTGGAGTGGAAAACAGGACCAAAGACTTTATATCTGTAATTATGGCTCTGAAACTTATTTTCTGTGTGAAATTTGTTTGAGGCTTTGGTAGAATCATATCCAGTTTTAGCATTCAAGTAGACCAAAGATCTTGGATGAGATAATAGGACTATATGCCACATAAAAATAAGACTGTCAATTTTGATATCTCAAAATTGATACCTCAATGAAAGAAGAGTTTTCAGGAAAACTAGTCAGAATTCTTCTGTGACTGCTCAATGTAAATTCATGTTTTAATCCCATTCTACCTTTCTTATTTCTTAATACATTCTCTCAATTTATTGATAAATGAGATAGAGGCATATAAGCAGTGAAGAATTGTCTCACCATTCCTAAGATTAATACAATAATAAGTAGAAATCAAAACGTGAAAAAAAACCACATTGAGATGGTAAGTTAATAACCCAATGACTGCCTGATGTGAGGAGAGGCTGGTGTTTATAAGAATTAAAATAAAATAAATTAGCAATTCTTGAGGATTTACCATATGACAGGCACTTTGCTGGGTACTCAGGCACTGCACATGCATAATCTAGTAAATCTTTAAAATTCTATGAACTAGGCACTATTTTATAATCCTTTTATGAAAACAGAGAAGTTGTTTAAATTGTGTTATCACCATAGCTAATATATTATAGAAACTATGCTCTCTGACAAGATTTACTACAAGATACATGTATTATAAACAAGGGAAGGATTTGCATGTATCATTACAACACTGATAGGGGTGTCTTTTTTTTTTTTAATCCATTGGGACTAAGAAGAAAAAAGTGTCCAATGAACACATACATTTATTCCACAAATAAATGTTCAATATAGAATCAATTCTAATATAAAACTGAAATTTGGGGGCTTTGATATATACTTATTATTAGTTACTAATATCTAACCTTAAAATTTTTCCTTTAATATTATATTGAGTACCTACAAGAGGAGAAAACTGTTTAGTAAAACAATGATATTCCAAAAAGTATTACCAAAAAAATAAACTATAATAGTTGCATGCTAAAATTTGTGACCTGAGGCTCTCACAAATCCAAAATGAATTCTACATAAATAATCAAAGACCTTGATGTTTGAGTTAAAGTAGGATAACATCAAGTCTCTGAATAGAGATTTTGTGTTTTCTACCTTCTTTCTGTCTTTGTCTCTGTTTCTCTCTCTGTCTCTCTCTTTCTTTCTTTCTTCCTGGAACACCCACTATTAATATGTATCCTTCTATCTTTTACTATTTTCTTGTTTGTTATTCTACTGATAACAGCATGTGCTCTGACTTATCCAAGTTTAATATCACCCAATAATTCCATATCCTTCATAAAAAATCAGAGATTAGAAAATATTAACTTTATTCATTCCTCCTGATTTATGTGGCTTTGACCTATATTTTAATTCTGTTATACTGTGATTTTACACAGGCAATTTTCTATTAGATTTACTCTTTTCAATAGTCTCCTTCTCAGTATCTCCAAATTTCCATATTGTCTAATTCTTCTGTTTGAAAAATCATCTTATTAGTTTTAAAAACCAGGCCTACTAGAAACAAGTTCTCTCATATTTTATTTATTTGACAATGTCTTTATCTTTTTTTTTTTTTTAAAGAAGATGTTCGGGGTAGGAGTTTATTAATTAATTTTTTTTTTTTTTTGCTGTGTTGGGTCTTCGTTTCTGTGCGAGGGCTTTCTCTAGTTGTGGCAAGCGGGGGCCATTCTTCATCGCAGTGCACGGGCCTCTCACTATCGTGGCCTCTCTTGTTGCAGAGCACAGGCTCCAGACGCGCAGGCTCAGTAGTTGTGGCTCACGGGCCTAGTTGCTCCACGGAATGTGGGATCCTCCCAGACCAGGGCTCGAACCCGTGTCCCCTGCATTAGCAGGCAGATTCTCAACCACTGCACCACCAGGGAAGCCCGATCTTATCTTATCTTTGATGAATATTTTCACTTGATAGAGAATGTAAGGTTGGAATTATTTCCATGTAGGATTATAAATATACTATTTCATTGATTTCTAGCAACAATTTTTTGGAGAAATATGAGATCAAAGTAAGTAACCTGTATTATTTCTCTAGATTCCTTAAGATTTTCTCATCTGTGCTTTCTAGCAATTTTAAAATGATGAATCTGAGTAGCTGTGCTTTCATTTTGAATTTTTTTGCTCAATGTTTATGACTTTTTCTTTTAATTTGTGAAGTTATATCTTCATCAGTTCAGGAGTACTATTAGCTATTATGTCTTCAGACATTCTGCCTCATTTTCACCTCCCTTTCTGGCAATTTAAATGCTAATGGATCTTAAAGGAGTTTATTCCATAAAATGTGTCTTATAATTTATTTGGTCTGTCATATGATTCAGGACAAAATAATAATATAAAAATCTCTTATTCAAGACTTCTTCATGTTAAAATCATTTTAAAGTTAATATTTCCCATGAGTATATTTTAGAAAAAATTTTCCCCAGCAGTTAGTCTTCTAACCAAGCAAGATTTTTATTTAATTATTATTCTCTGTAAACTAAGAACATGGTATATGTGCCCATTAAATGATGACTTGAATAGACATTTCTCCAAAGAAGACAGACAAATGGCCAACAGGCACATGAAAAGATGCTCAACATCAATAAACCTCAGGGCAATGTAAGTCAAACCACCATGAGATATCACCTCACACCTGTTAGGATGGCTATTATAAAAAAACAAAAAACAAGTGTAGGCAAAAATGTGGAGAAAAGGGAACCCTTGTGCACTGTTGGTGGGAATGTGAATTGGTGGAAAATAGTACGACGTTTCACCAAAAATTTTCAAAAGAAACTACCATATAATCCAGTAATTCCATATCGGGTATATATCCAAAGGAATTGAAATCAGGTTCTCAGAAAGCTATCTGTACTCCCATGTTCATTGCACCAAGACATGGAAAAAAACCTAAATTTCCATCAATAAATGACTGGATAAAAACATCTCTCTCTCTCTCTCTCTCTCTCTCACACACACACACACACACACACACACACAGAGGAATATTATTCAGCAATGAAGTGGAAGGAAATCTTGCCATTTTTGACAACGTGGATGGACCTCCAAGGCATTATGCTGACTGACGTTAAGTCAGAGAAAGACAAACACTGTATGATTTCACTTACATGTGGTATCTAAATAAGCTGAACTCATAGAAACAGAATAGACTGGCATTGCCAGAGATGAGGGTCGGGAAAGGGAATCAAGGTTGTCAAAGGTACTAATTTCCAATCATAAGTTCTGAGATGTAATGTACAGCACAGTGACTATAACTTAAAATACTATACTGTACATTTGAATGCTGCTTAGAGAGTAAATCTTGAAAGTTGTCATCACAAGAAAAAAAATTAACTATATGAGCTGCTGGGATGTAAACCAAACTTACTCTGGCAATCATTTTGCAGTTTATACCTATATTAAATCATTATGTTGTACACCTTGAACTAACACAATGTTATATGTCAATTATATCTCAATAAAACTATAAAGAGGGCTTCCCTGGTGGCGCAGTGGTTGAGAGTCCGCCTGCCGATGCAGGGGACATGGGTTTGTGCCCCGGTCTGGGAAGATCCCACATGCCGCGGAGCGGCTGGGCCTGTGAGCCATGGCCGCTGAGCCTGCGCGCCCGGAGCCTGTGCTCCGCAACGGGAGAGGCCACAACAGTGAGAGGCCCGCATACCGCAAAAAAAAAAAAAAAAAAAAAAAAAAAACTATAAAGAAAATGTGATGGAATATTGCTCAGGCTTAAAAAAGAAGAAAATTCTGCCATATGCAATAATATGGATTAACATAGAGGACATTATACTAAGTAAATTAAGCCAATCACAGAAGCACAAACACTGTGTGATTTCACTTATATGAGAAGTCAAACTCATAGAAACAGAGAGTTGAATGGTGGTTGCCAGTGGCTGGGAGGAGGGGAAAATGAGGAGATGCTATTCAACTTAAAGTTCCAATTATGCAAGATGAATAAATTCTAGAGATCTGCTGTATGACACTGTGCCTCTAGTTAACACCATATTTTGCACTGAAAAATTTAAGAGGGCAATCTCATGCTAAGTGCTCTTACTGCAATTTTTTTAAAAAGATATAATTAATATATTTTAAGATTTATACTTTTCCATGTTATCCTGTTGGGTCATAACCATATTTCTAAGATATATTACCAGATGTAAGTTAACATTTTTTTTTGAATTTTTGGTAAAATGCTAGCTTTTTTGTGGAAAATTGAATAAAGATGAGTAGTCTAAGTATTTAGCAGTATGTTTTTGGCAGCACTAAAGAAGCAAAACACTTCACTTGACTAAGCCAAAGCTAAGGTAATGCATAATTTTTATCCATTTAGTGTTTAGAGGTTTGAAAAAGAGAACCTAATTGGTAAGAATTTATGCAAAGGATACATATCTAGAATATTTGTCAAAATATGAAAGGAAAGTTTTATGGGACATTAAGCTAAGCATTGTCAGTAGAGTTATAGCTGTTATTTTTATAGCTTAAGAATAATGGGATGCATACTAATTAAAATAGTCCACCTTATATTTTGCATATTCTATTCAGAATTCTTTTGAAAGGGTCCACTGGAACATTTCTCTGACGATTTAATGTGTACTTTTCTAATAATTTATAAAATAAAATAAAATAATTACCATATATTACCATGGTAATTTGAATAGCTTTCATAGCTGAAAAGGTAATTCAAGAAATAGAAACTGCAAAAAATAATGTTGAGTCAGAGAACTGAAAGAATTTTCTTCCTTATTCCTCCTCTATTTTTCAAAATTAACGTAATTTTATAACACAATATATTCAATCAATCTCATTTCTCCATATGCCTGAGTTTTCTCTATTCTACTCAAAATTGTTTAAGCGCCCTATCCATAATCTTAGCATATCTTGTAGCCCCTGCCAAGATTTCAAATGAGAGAAGCTCAAACCAAATTCTTCACTGAGTCTTCATAAGGATATAGCCAGAGTTACTCAAACAGCTCCTTAATTCCTAATCCACGGAAACTGAGATGATAAATCTTTGTTCTGAGAGACAGTTTGTTATGCAACAATAGATAACTAATATACTCTACTTAAGCTATGATATGTTTGGGGCATATTATGTTTTTCTCCAGCTACTTATGGCTGTTAAAAGTAATTCTAAGACAGTATAAATCTCCAACTATATAGCACATTTAAAGTTTTGCTTTTTTCCAATGCAGATTAAATTCAGGCTCAAGGAATTTGCGATTCCTCCTTCTCTGATCTTCTTGACACTAGTTCCTCTGGACACACATCTTTTTAATTATGAGGCTTGTGAATATGCAGTTTCCCTCTTGTTGGTGGTTACTGCTTTTCTGACTTATGTTGACTGGCTGTCAATATTTTCTGAATGATAAACATCCCACTTATGTCCTTCTTGTAGGGTGCATGTATAGGTTCATGATGGGTACCTGCAAAGCTACCCAACCACCCAATTAGCTGATGTGGAAGACTTGGTGTTGACCCAGCATCTTCTCCCTCTCCTCCTTTCCAACCTCAGCTCCCACCACCAGTGGTTCTCAGTCCTAGCCTTTTTTTTTTTTGCTACAAACTCTCACCTGTTGAGAAGATCCTTTGTTAAGATACTACAGTGCTAATCAACTACAGCTTCTTTCCACAGTGTCCATTTGATCCATCAAAAAATCATGTACTCTCTCACAATATGATAGGAGTGGTGGCAACTCCTGGGTCAACCGTTCTTTCTGATCTTCCCTCTCTCTGCAATTTCCTATCACCCTGCTCTAAAACGAACAAGAGTAGATTTTTAAATCTTGTACCCACACTGATATAAAATGGGGAAGGAAATGTCTGTTTATGGTTCTTATAGGCATGCTTAATTTTCCCAAATATTTTTTTCCTGGATCCCAGGATCTATGTTTACAGGAACATAATTACAAAGAGGGAGAGAGTAACCTTTCAGCAAATATAGTGTCCCTAAAATACTGATGTTGGTAGGGACTTAGTGGCTTTATTATAAACACCTGTTCCACTCTATTTTCAAAAGCCTTACTAAAGGTATCTTGGTGGACTGCTGGTTATCATAAGAACATGAGGAGTGTTTGGTATCTTTTTGTAAATATTGGACCTTAACTGCAATTCACTTTCTGTGTGTTCAGCAGTAATATAGAGACTAAATTGGCTTTTTTTTTTTTTTTTTTTTTGCATTTTCACTGATTGTGAGCATTTTAGGAAGTCACTTCAAGTCTCTGGGACTCAGTTTCCTCAACTGAGAAGTGTGTGTGAGACTAGGCGATTATCACCTGTAATACTGCATGGCTATTTTTAATAGCACTTATGTAACTGTATTCGTTTGGGTATATTCCTAAGAGTAGCATCATTGAGTCATATGATGATTCTATGTTTAACTTTTTGAGGAAATGTCAAAATGTTTCTACAGTGACTGAAACATTTTACGTTCCTACTAGCAATGCAGGAGGGTTCCAATATCTCCATGTCCTCACTAACACATTGCTTTCCTGTTGTTTTCTTTTTTTTTATTATACCATCCTAGTGGGTGTGAAGTGGTATCTCAATTTACATTTGCTTAATTATTCATGAGATTGAGCTTCTTCCCATTTCTAGTTCAACATTTGTATATCTTCTTTGGAGAAGTGTTTTTTCAACTCTTCCCTCATTTTTCACTTGAGTTGTTTAGCTCTTTCATCGTTGACTTGTGAAAGTTTGTTATATATTCTGGATACTAAAGTCTTATCAGATATATAGTTTGTAATATTTTCTCCCATTCTGTAGGTTTTCTTTTTTTTAATTTCTTGATAATGTCCTTGATGCACAAAAGCTTTTCATTTTGATCCAGCCAAAATTTTCTTTTTCTCTTGTTTCCTTTGTTTTTTGTATTATATGTAAAATTTCATTGGCAAATGCAAAGCCATGAAGATTTACTCCTATGTTTTCTCTAAGAATTTTTGAATTTTAGTACTTCCAGTACAATTTGAAATTCAGCAGTGGTGAAATATTATTCGTGTCTTTTCCTTAACCTTTGTGGGAAAGTTTACAGTCGTTTGCCTGAATATGCTGTTAGCTTTGGGTTTTTCAAATACCCTTTACCATGTTGAAGAAGTTACCTCTATTCCTAGTTTTCTGATTGTTTTTAATCATGAAAGGGTGTTGGATTTTGTCAAATGCTTCTTTTCTGTGTTAATTGAGATAATTATGTGTTTTTCTTATTCCCATCATTTCAGTAATGTGGTATATTATATTGATTGATTGATTTTTAACCATCCTTACAGTCCTGAAATGAATCTAACCTGTTCATAGTGTATAATATTTTTAATATGCTGTTGGATTGGGTTTACTAATATTTTGTTCAGGAGTTTTGTATCTATATTCATAAGCTATTAATCTGTAGTTTTCTTTTTCACTGGTATCTTTGTCTGGCTTTGATAAGGTAATGCTGGCCACATAGAATTAGTTAGGAAGTGTTCTCTTCTGCCTGCTTGGGACATAAAATATCTTATGCACTAGAGTTCTCTTACCAGTTTCAACTCTCTTCTACTGTAATATGAGTGAAAAATAAAATTTTACCTCATTGAAACTATTTTATTTTGGGGTCTCTTTGTTAAGGTGTCTTATGCTATACGCTAAATAATTCAAGATTCATAAAGATTCATCAGTATGTAATTGTAACTCAAAATGTGCTAGAGTGAAGTTAAATAAAGACAGTGTTTAGATGGAGAAAAACAGAAGGATCACAACAGGGCCCTTGGTTTTTACATTATTCAGAGTTAGATAATAAAAGAAATAATAAACATAATTTCCTAAAAGATTAAAAAATACTGATGAGAGATCAAGAACTATAAGAATAGAGAAGTAAAGCATACATTTATCTGGATCAGTATTTCTCAACTGAAGGCCACAGTCCCCAGGGAGCACTTGAATATATAAGAAGGCATTTATTCCTTTGCTGTTGTTTTTCTTGGCCTAATAACTAGGGTTGCCATTTGACAAGAATGTTCACATTGAAATATACTGTGCTAAATATGGTTGTTTTCTCCTATTCTCTATTTTGAAATAAAGTTATCCCAAGACTTTTTAATGAAGTAAAAAAAAAAAATCTTATGATGAATTTATATCAAAACCAGATTTCATATAAGCAATTAGGTCAATTTATATAAAAATGAGATTACATATCAGTGATTAGAACAATTTATATGAAAAACATGGCTTCGTATCAGTAAATATTCTATCTCATAGCTATAAATTACATCTGAAATCTATAGCAAAATTTCCATCAATTTGGTGACATGGACACATTAGTTCTGTTTATTTTTGCTTGTGTACATTGAATAAAAGGTGTTGACTAAAAAAGCACCTGTGTTAATTTGCTTGTGGCCATATATAATTAGTTTAATGTCAAAACATTTCTTAATTTAAAAGTCACCTATGAGACATTTGCTTCTATTCTAGGAAGCAATGAATATTTAATTTGCTTAACTTTAAAAATAATGTCATCATCATCATCACCATCATCCTCAACATCATCATCACCTTGAGCATCATCTTGCTTTAATCCATGGATTTAATCTGTAGTTATGATAGTGGGCTGAGACTCCTGTCTAGGAGTCTAGGCTAGAGACCATGCTTAGCCATGGGCTTGTTCTCAGTGAAGTCAATCACAATATGTAAACGGGTGTGACAAATTCATATTCAGTATGGATAACTATAATATACTAAGGGATTCTATGTAATCATCCTGGAGATAAAGAACAAAAGAACAGATGTATCTAAAGAGTGCTGATGTCATGGATTGTGGTTGTTTCTTTTGAAACATGGCTTTTTTGGTGGCCATGCAACAGACCTCTCACTAAATATAATCTATCCTCATTGTTTATAAATTCCACTTTTGTGTATTTACCTGCTCACTGTAATATATATCTGTGACCCCAAAATCAATATTCGTTATACTTTGGTAATCATTGCAGACATGCACAGAGCATGAAAAATTTGAATCACTTGATTCATATGTTTCTAGCTGAGGTCAAACAGGATTAAACTCTGCCTTCTTGTTTCAGCTTTCATATACAGATGACCAAAAAAATGGAGACGGTACGGGGCAGTGCAGTGTAGTTAGTGCAAGAAGCTCTGGCTCTCGGGCAGTTGGACAGGGTGTGAAAAACAGCTCTGGCGCCTCTTAGTGGGATGGTCTCAAGCAAGTCACTTACTTCTGAACCTTATTTCCCTGTTTTAAAATAAAGAAAATAGACTCTACAAGGATGAGTTGTTTTTATGATTTAAGATTATAATCTATGTGAGATATGCAGATTACATATATATACATATTTCCCAGTAGCAATAGATCAGTGTCCATGATAATTTTATAGAACATAATTGCTGCAAATAACAAGAATCACCTGTCTTTGTTTGATACATGAGTAGTGAATGTATGACTGCTACATACTGGGTTGTTATCCCTTGTAGAAGGTGTGAGATTCCATAAAGCTTGAAGAAACATTTACCATTAATGGATTCAGTTGCTATATTTAGGGTAGAGAACAAATGACATTGTTGAGATAAGAAAATTGAAAAAAATCAAACATAAATCCTAGTTTAGGGGAATAATGGACATGTACATTACCTTGATTGTGGAGATAATTTTGCAGTTGTATACGTATGTCAAACCATATAAAACTGTATACTTTATAGTTCATTAACACTTTATAAAAAGTAATCATAAGTCAAAGAGGAAAGTAGAAGAACAAGTGGCAAGATTGGGGAGGTATCAGAAGCAAGATGAAATTAATTTCAAGTAGCTGGTTGACAATGGCAATTCAAAACTAAGATGATTTATAATGATGAATCATACTACCTTGTTCTCATGTTCACATAAGACCTTCCACTTTACTACCTAGGATGGAATAATACCCTCGTAATGTTTTTTGGTACCACTCACCAATTTGTTCACTCACAGAGTCTTCACAAAAGGGAAGTGATAGATCTGATGGATATCAATTTGTCCATATTTCTAAAACAAGTTGTTATTTTTTTTAAGACAAAGAATATTTCTTATGTGTTGCCCTTCTTCTTAACACCAATAGCTTCTCTTACCTGCATGATATAATCACTAATAGTACTTGATGATGATGAAAGTAAAGGATTTTTCTATTCATTTTCTGCCCCAAGTAGCGAGATAACTTCAACAAGGCTCTCACCTTTGCAGAAGACCCTTCACTTTTCGAACTTTTCAAACATGAACAGCTGGGAGGTGAATGTGATTATGATCAGATTCTTACCTTACCTTTCCTTACCTTACTTCACCTTACCTTGCCTTACTCTTCCTAGGTTTGATAAAAACGTTGGAAGACATGCCATTTATTCCAATTTAGAACTCAATAGGCATAAAGATGTGAAAAATTGGGCAACAAATGTCACACTGAACCTCCATGAACAGTAATTGGAAAAAGTCTCCTGAACTGTAAAATAAGTTAACTGCGATACTGCCAAACTGAGATCACACAAGCCAAAATAGTTTCCTTAAAATATATATATATATATATATATATATAATTTATTTTTTAATGACCCAGTGCAGTTGCTTTCCTATTCTATCCCTCCATTCTCTCTTTGATGACATAGCTCCAATTTTGTCTGAAACTTCATCATCAGTGGCAATGTGTTCAGGGAATGAGACCCTCTCTAGCTTCAAGGGTACAAAATAATTTGTTCAGGACAACAGTGATTATCTTAATCCCTTGCTATTATTTGTTTATTCCTGCAGAAGTGACCCAATTCTAGTTAATGAGAACTGAAAGTCTTTTGGGAAGTTTCTAGAAAATTATTTATTTCCTTGCTAATAAAAAGTGTTAAACAGGAATATCCCTCTTCTCGCTCTTGGATATTTTCATATTTTTACTGTTTATGCCCATAATAGACATGCTACAATCC
The DNA here is from genome assembly GCF_963924675.1 of Phocoena phocoena. Lineage (NCBI taxonomy): Eukaryota > Metazoa > Chordata > Mammalia > Artiodactyla > Phocoenidae > Phocoena > Phocoena phocoena. Next base: position 56,680,305 of record NC_089236.1, on the reverse strand, counting down.
TAAAACCAGAATCTACCAACATGCTGAGGACTGCACAGCAAAATGATGAAGAAATGAGTTCCAAATATGTTGATATGCCTCTAAATTATCCCACCTTGAACTGACCCTATTTCCATACAACTTGTTATTTGAGATAATGACCGTTTTATTGGGTAAGCTACTTTTTAGTTGGTTTTAAGTAGTTTTTACTCTTTACAATTGTATCTGATATAACTATGTGTGGCTGAATGAGCCTACTGCTGTGGTGGTGTTTAAGTATCTAATCTGTATCCAGGCATGCATGGCTTATACTGAGAAATAAAAAAGGCAAATAACTATAAATGAGCAATGTATAACTGAATCAGCATACAAAACATACAATGTATAAAAACTAAAGAAATAGAAAATTTAAATAAACATCTTTGAAACTTCTCAATGATAAATTATCCATAAAATATTATAGACTACTAGATAAAAAATCATAAGTTAATTTCTTGAGGAATTACTAAACCTATGAAGTAGAATTGGGGAAACAATGATTTGAGGCCCCTTATTTAGAAAGACTTTAATTTGCAAGAATCATGTGACTTATTGAAGAAAAAAGGGTACTGTTAAATTAATAGTTGTAGATATGGAGCAATCATATTTTCTAAACCAAATTCAAATTTGTTCACTATTGTATTTATGCATTAAATATGTATGTGTTGTATACCCAGTGTCTAATTCATCTTTTATTTTTCCAGGGGCATAAAAAATAACACAATTAGAACACAAACTTGATTTTGTACACATTTTGAGGATTAAAATTGGAAGGGCCTGGCAATTCTTGAATGTACTATGGACATGGGGTAAAAAAACTCAGAAAATAAAGCCGAATATATAAATAAAAGCCCCAAATTTATATTCTAAAAAGGAACATGGAGAAAGGATAAGAAAGGAAGATATATTTCTGCCTCAATGAACTTAATTTTTAAGTTATGTTTCTGGACACATTTGACTAAGGAACTGCATCTACCCTTTCCTCAATAAGCCCTAACTCTCTGAATTTGCTTCAAGTTGAATATTGTTACTATTAAAAAGGTAAACCAGTTTTCCTCCTACTTTTTCATTATAAAAGATATATAAAGATAATAGTTAATATTTATAACCCACATCACATACTTCCTGTGTTGGATCATTTTGATATTAAAAACATTTGGCACATTATAAAATTTATTCTACAGTGATATTTCTTAATTAGTTAATTGACTTGTGTGTCCTCTAATCTTAACCTGTAGGCCTTTTGAATCTGATTCATAAATATTTTATCAACTTCATTAACATTTAAGCCTTTTTGCAATTACAGGTCTTAATGATTAATTTTCAGATAGGATTTTTTGTAATCTTTCCTTGCTCAGTTTATGTAAGGAAAGAGATGGGCTACTAGTTAATATTCCTTTTAAAATTTAATTTAGAAAATTAAATTGGTAGAACCTTGATCTTCACATTTTTCTGGTTCTATCACATTACTTGTTAGAGCCAGAGAGGTTAATAATTTATCCAAACATGCAGAGAATCACACACATTACACACAAAAACACACATATATGCTCTTTTCACCATTCTCCCACAAATAGTTCCAGACAACCCTTCACCCCAGGCCATGTTCCCAATTTCATAATTTGAATGCATTATGGTGCTTCTTCTTAGAGGATAATTACATTATTCCCATCATGTATGACATCTCTGTTTATTTCAGGCACCTTAAAAACCCAATTCGCTCAAAGATGACACCAAAAGCACAGGCAACAAAAGCAAAAATAGGTAAGTGGGACTATATCAAAGCAAAGGTTCCACACAGCAAAGGAAACAACACAGAAAAATGCAATTTATGGAATGAGAGAAAATATTTGCAAATCATATACCCGGTAAGAGCTAATATTCAAAATATATAAAGAACATCTTCAACTTAATAGCAAAGACACAAATAACCCAATTTTTAAAATGTGAAAAGGACTCAAAAATACATTTCTCCAAAGAAGACATATAAATGGCCAACAGTTATACAAAAGGATGCTCAACATCATTAATCATTAGGGAAATGAAAGTCAAAACCATAATGATATATTAACTCACACCTGTTAGGATGGTTCTTAACAAAAAAGCAAAAGATGACAAGTGCTGGCAAGGATGTGGAGAAATTGGAACTTTGGGAAACTGTTGGTGGGAATGCAAAATGGTACCGTCCCTATGGAAAACAGTATGGAGGTTCCTTAAAAAAAAAAAAAAGCTTCAGGGCTTCCCTGGTGGCGCAGTGGTTGAGAGTCCGCCTGCCGATGCAGGGGACACGGGTTCGTGCCCCGGTCTGGGAAGATCCCACATGCCGCGGAGCGGCTGGGCCTGTGAGCCATGGCCGCTGAGCCTGCGCATCCGGAGCCTGTGCTCCGCAACGGGAGAGGCCACAACAGTGAGAGGCCCGTGTAACGCAAAAAAAAAAAAAAAAAAAAAGCTTCAATATGATTCAGCAATCATACTTCTGGATATGTAGTAAAAAAAAAAAAAATGAAGTCAGGATCTCAAAGAATAATGTTCCATGTTCACTGCAACATTGTTCACAATAGCTAGAATGTGGAAACTAACTAAACATCCATCATATGAATGGATAAAGAAAATATGATAAGTACATACAATTGAATATTATTTAGCCTTAAAAAAGAAGAAAATCCTGCCACATATGACAACATATTGATAGATTAACATGGAGGACTTTATACTAAGGGAAATAAGCCAGTCACAGAAGGACAAAACTGTGTGACTTTATTTATATGAGGTGTCTAAAATAGTCAAACTCATAGAAAGAGAGTAGAATAGTGGATGGGGGGAGGGGGAAATGGGAGATGATATTCAACTTAAAGTTTCAGTTATGCAAAATAAATAAGTTCTAGATTTCTGATGTACAATATTGTATCTAGAATTAACAACACTGTTTTGTACACTTAAAAACAAAAAATCCAATCTTCCCCTACCACCTCTTGTGACTAAGATATTCATGCTAATAGTAGTGTGTAATTCCTAATCCAACCAAATTCCCCCATCCCTCTCAGCTCTATAATAACACCATAGTTATTATTAACAGTATTCCTTATGTCTTAAACTATTTCCCTAATGTCCCTTCAACTTCTGCCTTATCTTTAACCATGTTGTCCATGAAAACACTGTATCACCTATAACTTATAAAGCAGAGTATATTTTTCTTTCCCACTCCCCATACCTGAAGTCCAAGAAGTGGGACTCTCTCGCTCTCCTTTGCTGCAAGCAGAACACGAGACCTCCTTCTTAGTTCACAAACTTGAGTTCCATTAAAGGATACCATTTGGCTATACTAACTTCTACCATTCCTCCCTGCTTTCACTACTGACTTTTCAATCATATTCCTTAACTTACTGAAGTCTTCACCACCTGGATTAACGTCTTTTATCATGTTTTCTTGTGATGTACTTTATCACGGTGTCTGTTACCACCATTTCAGATGACTCATTTAACAGATACACCTGTTAATTTTTTACCCCAGTCAAAAAAACCTTTTCCTACCACTTCCTATCTTTCTTCCTCACTTGCTCTAAAAAAATTATTTTTAACCATATGGAATTTCCAGTTCACTGATGCCGCTACCCTTAAATTTTTTCTACTTTACAGAAAGTCTCTCTTTTCTCCAAATTAGATCACATAATTTGGCAATAACTATAGTCACTGTAAAAAATACATATCTTTCTCATTTCTATTATATACACGTGAGGGGGGAGGGGAAACAGCATCTCACTAGAAAAGATAACTACTGTCTACTAACATAACAAAACAAAACGAAATAAATAGCTCACCTGAATAGCTCAATATTGCTGGAGAAAAATCACCCCAAATTAATTTACTTTACCAAAAAATTATGACCTCAAGCCTCATATGTGCATTTAAAGCTTCCCAGCAAAAATTCTATATTAATTACTTCCCTTGCAAATCAGGGCATCATACCAAAATTTACTATTGTATAGCTCCACATTGACCTTAATATTGCCTGTATGATACCACTCTTCAGCTTTTAAATATTTGGAAAATATAGTAGATAATAGAGGAAACTGCCCTCAGTTTTCCAATTTAATTTAAAATTTACATTCAATTTACAACTTTTAATTTATAAGATTTGAATGTGTCTTCCTTTTCTCTCAGTTCTCTAAATAGATAAATGCAACTGAGCAGGACCCTATGGGGCCTTCCCAGAATAGATGTCCTGTACTCTGCCTGCCTCTTGTCCGTAGAAAAACTTTAGCCTACGAGGCTTTCCCCGAGTTCCAAAGAGTAAATTTAATCAGTGAAGTGAGAATACAGAAAGAAAGGAGAACAGTCAAGCAAGACAAAATAATAAGTTAGCCATTAAACAAAGTCAAGGACCTTTAGTTCCTCCTCAAGGGCCATAGATAATATTCTGAGCCATATCCTTTGCACTGTTTTGCAGATACTGAAATCTCCACGAGTTGGATGAGGTTAACTCTATGCTGCCCACAAGCACGTAGACCTCAGACAGGTTGGAACCAGATGGTTGATGATGTTGACTCCCAATTACTGTACAACCAACCAATCAGAACAATGTCCATGAGCTGATCATATACCCTACAAACCCCCTCCCTCACCCTATCTTTAAAAACCTTTCCCTGAAAGCCTTCAGGAGTTGGGGGGCCTTGTAAGCATTAGCTACTTGGACTCCTTGCTTCGTGCCCTGCAATAAACTCTGCACTTTCCTTCACCACAACCCAGTGTCAGTAGGTTGGCTTTACTGTGCATGGACAAGTGGACCCAAGTTTGGTTTGGTTTGGTGACATAAATAATTCCTGCCTTTATCAAAGTACAGTCTGTTCTCTTTGTGCTCTGGGAATCGGCTCCCATGTCATCTTCTCAAGGATTAATTCCTTAAATTTTATGTCTATACCTTATATTAAACAACTCATCTAAACTATTATATAATTCATACCCATATACACCAATCTTCCCACCTCCCATCTTTGAAAATACCTTCTCCTGGTCCCATTCAACCACTACAGCCACCACCTAAAATTTCTGTTTCTTTTAATGGAAAATATGATCAAAAAACATTTCCATAGTTTTATCGTCCACCCTCTCATCCCCCGATTATCTCATCAATCTTCTGTCATCCTCAAATAAAACAGATCTTTTCAAATTCTTAATGAGAATGGACTTTTTGGCAAGCTATTTGAAGGTTCCTTTCTTAAAACATACTTTTCTAATTTAACTTACGTCTCAACTGGCTCTTAATCTGCCCTATTGCTTGTCTCCTTATCTTACCAGTTTCCATAATTTTGTAATAACTCTAAGTTCTGTTCTATTCCTTGCTCTGTCTTTACGTTGTCTTTGAGTAATAACAAGGCAACATGTGAACCCAGAACTTTAACAAACAACTGGGTACACACACACACACACACACACACACACACACACACACACACACCCCTTCCCTGATATCCAAATTAACCTAATTGACTCTCTACTGGACATCTACAATTGTATGTCACAAGGTTTCGAGAATAAGTATTATTTTATATTCTAAAGTCTGATGATTCTATTATCTGAAGACAACAGTGGCAGGTCATTAAATGTCAGATGCCTAGAGAGCCATTAATTTTAAGGTCGGCTTAATAGTCAGGTTCTTAGCTTCATCTCTCTTTGGCTGCTGGTAATTTCTTTTATTCTCCTGTGAGTATAGTCATGCTCTTCCATTGTTCGTTATAGGCTTCATTTTAGGCACTTGCACCTGTTATTTGCTTTTAGATGCAAGCTTTTCCCTAAGAACTTCACAACCTACATATTTCAGGTAAAATATCTGCTCTAAAGAAAATCCTCTACTGATAATTCTAACTATAGTTATTATTTTTCATCCTATTCACTTTCTACATAGCATTTATTTATATGTTTACTTAAATTATTCATTTTTAAAATTGTTTATTACTTATTTCCATCCTTATAACATACGTTTAATGGGAACATTTCTTTTTTTTTTTTTTTTTTTTTCTGTACGCGGGCCTCTCACTGTTGTGGCCTCTCCCGTTGCAGAGCACAGGCTCCGGACGTGCAGGCTCAGCGGCCATGGCTCACGGGCCCAGCCGCTCCGCGGCATGTGGGATCTTCCCGGACCGGGGCACGAACCCGTGTCCCCTGCATCGGCAGGCGGACTCTCAACCACTGCGCCACCAGGGAAGCCCGGAACATTTCTTATGAGACAGCTTTATAAGGTAAAAAGGAGATAATCCTAAAGTCATTTTATTTTCTTTATGAAACTATCATTCTTATTTTACATACCCCTTTACCTTCTGTGTCTTTTAGCTAAGCTGTTCCAAACTCTTTGTCGTTGGCCCTGACCTCTCCCTGAGCTTCTGATAACTCTTTGAAGACCAAACCAAATTTTCATAAGTACTTGGGCAGCTATTCTGCAATAAGCATGTTCAGATCATTACTCATTATATTACTGCAAACTTCAAATATAATTTCTGTCCATTGCTGTTGTCACAGAATGTGTCAAGTAGAGTACCATGCACCAATTATCAATGCCGATGGAGCAAAGTACTGTGCACTGGTTATCAATCACAAGGGAGGGAACATTTTTGTCCATTGCATCTTGGTATTGAAGTTGCCGAAAACAAAACAAAAACAAAAACCACAGAGCGGTCAAGCTCTGGATGGAGCAATATTTTACTTACATGGACAAGAGACACAGCAAGACACAGCTTCAGTTGTGAGTGTCAATCCTCCATGGACAGCAGGTCTCTCCTGGATGACAACAGTAGGGCAATTTGCCTAGTGCACCTTCTCGTGCAGTAATGGAAGAAACCAGCAGTGGGGTTCATCAGGTGTCATGTGATGCACATGCTGCAGAGACAAAAGAACACTCATTACCGCTGGAAAAGGAAAAGATATTCCCATATAAGGCAATAAGGCAGTAAGGCAATAAGCCTGACACAGTCTGTTTGGGTTCTTCCTCTCTTGGTAAGGATGTGTTCCAGGCTCAAGGCCCATTCCTACATGGCAAAGTGGAGGCTGAAAGACTACCATCGTGGACTGCTTTTTCCAATAGAATGGAATTAACATTTTACCTGGAAGTCATATTTAAAATTTTTCTCTTCCTTTTGAACTAACTGGAAACCATGCTCTGCTATTTATTTATTTATTTATTTTTGGCTGTGTTGGGTCTTTTTTGCCGCACACAGGCTTTCTCTAGCTGCGGTGAGCAGGGGCTACTCTTTGCTGCAGAGCACGGGCTCTAGGAGCACGGGCTTCAGTAGTTGTGGCACGTGGGGTTAGTTGCTCCGTGGCATGTGGGATCTTCCTGGACCAGGGCTTGAAACCATGTCCCCTGCATTGGCAGGTGGATTCTTAACCACTGTACCACCAGGGAAGTCCCTGCTCTGCTATTTTAACATCAAAATATTTGCCATTTCCTTATTTCAGTAACTAAGTATATCGTGAAAGGTAAATTATTCACTATCATTCAATTGTACAATTATAATAGTCTTATAATTGGTCAATTATATCCCTTTCATGTCTCCGAAATTGTACACATTTTAATTAGAATTGTGCTTATAAAATAAAACTTGCATATTATAATTTTCTTACCCAAACATTTTCTAGTTTACTCATGAAATTAAAAAAAAAAATGTTCCCAGTCATTATTCAAAGTCAACTAACCCATTTATCCACTATCGATCCCCTTCTACCCAACACTGGGGATGTTACTCAATAGAGCTGACTTAGTGCCAAGTGATTTTCATAATCTGAGTTTTGGAATTGGCTGTTTTAGACAAGATCAGTTGCTGAAATCCTTCTGAACTCTCCTGGTTCCTGCACACACAATGCCTTTCTTATATAAATATACATATTTTTCAAAACAGGTCAAATCTTAACTTATTCAAAATGCTTTTAAAATAAAGCCGTCACCTAAAATCGGTCTTTAGCTTTTCCATATTTCCATTATATATGGTTTATAATTATATCTTAGAGCTTATTAGTTTGTCAAGTAATAGACATAATTTATAGATACGTGGTATCTATACCACGTATCTACATGGTAGTATCCATTTTATCTCATTGTCAGAGAGGAAAGCAGATCTATGTCTTTTGGATTTTTTTCATTATAACTTCTTACATTTATTTTACACTTAATATTAGTTTAAAACACATTAGCCAACATATAAAAAATCTGTTTGCATTGATATGGTTTTCCACTTTGTACCTCATATACAGTGTACAACAAATATATAATAAGACTCAGGAATGTGTTTCGATTTGTCTACTAATATGGTTCTTTGGAATAATCACAATGCTTTTATTGTTTCAATGATTCATTATATAATTTACCAATTAATGAGTGGTATCAATTTGCATTTGAGTGTTTGAGGTAGATGATCTCGATAATTTCCTAGTCTATTTCTGTAGAAGATCCAAGAATTATAGGGTTTCAAATGATAGGGAATAAAAAAAAATCTAATACCATTATGAAATGAATTTCCCTTTTCGTATTACTTATATTTATGGCATGAGAACATTAAGTCTGGTAGTAGTTACATAATTCTGAATATTAATAAAACACCTAAATCAACAAAACTGTTGCTCTGCAAAAACAGCTTAATTATTATAAAAGATAAATATTATTGATATTTGCTATATTCAACTACTGTTGGTTATTAATTGAAGCCATGCTATTTAGTAAAACTGAAATGATATTTTAAATACTTACATATTTACAGGCATTGAATAGAAAGTTGATTCAAATATTCCAGAAAGCAAATTTTATACAAATTAAGATAGATTTGATTATCTGCCAAACCACATTTGCCTTATAGGCCAGATAAGAGCTGAACAATTATTGTGTGCTTTCCAGGCGCCAGATATTAATCTGGTAGAATCTTGAAACCAAAGTATCCAGCTTTGCTTACTTATCAAATGCACTCCAGAGAATAATGTTATTTTATTCATTTACTTAGTAGAGCTGCTATATCAGCACTTCCAAGTTAATTTTCATTTTACTCCTAGGGATGGCATGCAGGAAGAGGGGTGGAGATATTAATGTCAATTCCAAATATTATACATTATTTATTATGTATAATGAGAGTTTGTAACTAAAATAAAGCAAAACAATGGAAACAACTAAATAAAAAATAACTATAATGTTATTAACACTTTCAATGCTATACTATTTTGTAACTAGATATTACTTTATGCTATACTTATTTATAGGTATATTCTAGTATATACTGAGCATACAGCTACAAATAAGAAGCAGTATTTCTTAACCATAAAATTCATCACCCTGCACCCCAAACCAACTTGCTTCTCTATCCTAGTGCCCAAGTAACTGGACTCAAAATTCAAAATCATCTTTATCACTCTTTATATCCAAGTCCCCTTCTTTTGCACATATTCATTAGGTAGCCAAATACTATGAATTCTGGCCTGCTCTTCTTTTCATACATCTGTCTTTTCTTCATTTCCTCTTCCACTGCCCTAGTTCAACTCTTAAACAGGTCTCACCTAAATGACTCTGCACCATCTTTTGTCCACTTGTCATGGATTCCTGAAGTTGTTGCTCAAATATGTTTTCTTTACTTGAGATCTGATCATACAAGTCAGTTGCACTGAACTGTCACTAACTCCTGTTCACTTATTGAATTTAGGTCAAGTGTGGGTACAGAATGCAAGACCCTTCTGGATCTAAGCTCTTTTTATAGAAATTTCTGTACTTCCCTGTGTTCGATTCTGATTTTTATTTGCTCCTCCCTCATTTCTAACATTTGAAACCCTAGACTTAATTCAAAGACTAATTCAAGTGCTTTTTCATTCTGTAAAATATTTCTGGTTGCCTCCCCCAGGACAGACTGACTCATAAAAAGATCAGTATTAATAAGCTTTTAATTCCCAAATCACTGGAACTTGTTTTACGTTTATACTTGGACACCAATTCTCATCTTCCTTTGCTATTTTGTTTGTACAATATTTTCTGCTTTGTTGTCTGGATTTAGGCTTCGTTTACTTTAAGCCAGTTTGATTATGCTTTGGAATAATAAAATGTATATGTTGACTAGAGTCAGCTGATTTCTTCTCTAATGGAAATTATTAAGTCCAATCCTTGAAGTACAAAGCAAATCATCCTCCACTCTCCCTAACCCAGGCATTTTAAAAAATCTGTGCAAAGCAGAACTTCTTAGAATCAAGCCTCTATTGGTTTTCTTAGAAGGAGAAAAAGCAAATGTCCTTTGCTCACGAAGACCAAGATGTACCTGTAAAGTATTTCACAGGCCTACATCGATTAAGAGGTAAAAGGACTGTTTTTTAATCAGTGTTGCTTGGAAGACTCTGCCCCATTTCCCAAAAGCCCTACCTTATAAAGTTGCTTTCTTTTTTCTTACCTTCAATGTCAACTCTCTGATGTGCAGGTGGGGGGGTTAAAAAAAAAATCATCCTCTTAAACACAGTGCTGCTTCCTTGGAGTACCTGAGTGAGTCATTCAACCAATCACATTAGTCTGAATGCTATCAGAATCATATTTTAAAATCTCAGCAGATCTTGTGAAGTAAAATATTTATTTTTATTTTTAAATAATCTCTAGTTGCTAACCAGTTATTACTAGGCAAGAAACTAAGATTCAGGTCACTGACTTAATGGCAATCATTCTAGTTTAGTTACTTTATTAATCACCTGGTGATTGTGTTATTAATGTAACTCAAATCCAGCCTTGAAGTCTACCTCAAGTCAACCATTAAGTTGCAACCACTTGTTTTATTTAAGGTTCATGCCGTAAAATTTTTAAAATTGCTATTATATTACATCAAATAGCCTTTGTCCTTTGATAGTTTATGTTTGTATGTAAATACTATGAATATGGCTTTCTTATAATCTTATTACATTTATATTATATTTAAGCCTAGTTTTGCATTCTAAAATATTACTAATTTTTATTAGTAATAGTTATTAATTTTTATTAGTAAAAGCATAATAATATTCCATTCTACAGAATAACTGACTCCCTTACATATGAATTTGGTAAAAAAATCCAGTTTACTAGAAATCATTCATATCCTGCCAGAAATGTAGGGTGATATTACTGGCATGGCACCATTAAGAAACCCTTGATAACTATTTAGCTTTCATTTAACTGGATAGAAAATTTAATCAAACACATAGCAATTCAGTGTTTTAGGAAAGAACATCATAATGTCTTTTTCAATACAAAGGGAGAAAATGCATTAGCAGTCAAGCCACTTTACATGCAGGTTGATTTAATTTTGATAGCAATTTGAAAAACATTTGATGTATGGCCAAATTGTCTTCTATTAAACTTGTGTATTTCTTCATTCAGTGTTTAGGAAATACTTGGTACCAATGATTACAATTGAAAAAGAAGAGTCCTGTACTATAGATTTACATTTTAAAAATGACTCATTTTAGGTATTTTATTTTTACTTGATTTAAGTAAAATGGAATATTTTCCTTGTTTAGGTCCTTTAAATAGCATGTCTTTAGTTAGTACTTAGAACCTGAAATCCATCTATAGTTACTAAGCTCACTGTTAAAATCAATATTTCAAACATGACTAAGAATGTTTTCTTTCAGAATTTCATAGTATGTTAGAACTAAAATCAAATCAATAATTATAGTAGCATCTTACAAGTGACCTTTTACATTTGTCCAAAAGGGAAAGTGAAATAAATTTTATCTGGAGCAATATTTAAGCAATCAGTCAAATTAGAGTGGATAGGAAGATTGAAAAAATCCAGGAAAACCCGTGAAAAGAAAAAGGATTTTAAAAATTCATAAGAGATAGTAGGAGGGCTATTGAATTATTTTACATGGCTGTAATGGAGGGATGGTGTACACATGTATGTACATGCATAATATGTGTATGTACATAAATATATGTGGGTATATATTACTTATATTTATATTTTTCTGGGAGTTAAACAGAAAAGATGAAAGATAAATAGGCAACCTTTGTCACTGACTTAATTGCCTGCTCAAAGAAGAATGGATTTTGCTGTGTAAAATGGTAATCTATTTGAGAGTTCTGTGCAGGGAGGCATTTTGATCAGATGACTATTTAAAAACGATCATTTACCACAGTGTGGAAACTGGCTTAGAGAAGGACAGGTTAAGAAAGGGAAGCAAGAAGATGGATGTTATTATGGGAGTCTACGTGAGAAAGGATTAGATGATGATGTTCTGAAAACCTGTTTTAATTTTACTATAACAGAGTAACAGAGTGGCAGGTATATTAAGCTGGTATAGTAAACTGACTTACCCACATGAATTTGTTATTTAAAATTCACACTCAATAGGCACTTCTTAGATATTGAACTAAAATGCCATATAAATTCAATAACAATGCACTTTCCAATAAACTTTGCAGCAATGACATTTGCAGTAAATTAGTTTCCAATAAAATAAAAAAAAATTTGTTTACTATTCTTTATAAGTATTCTTCTAATACCTTTTTTTTTTTTTTTTTGCATTATGCAGGCCTCTCACTGTTGTGGCCTCTCCCGCTGCGGAGCACAGGCTCCGGACGTGCAGGCTCAGCGGCCATGGCTCACAGGCCCAGCTTCTCTGCAACATGTGGGATCTTCCCTGACCGGGGCACGAACCCGTGTCCCCTGCACTGGCAGGTGGACTCTCAACCACTGCGCCACCAGGGAAGCCCTCTTCTAATACTTTGACTTCAATTAAAAGTAGGAATCTAGATAATTTAAATTATACATGAAATCTCTTCCATTTTATACCTGATTTTCCTCTATCTGTATTGCAAAACCTGAAGGATATATTTTAAATTCTATTTTTGGTACATGTCTTAGTTGGCTTGGCTACTGTATCAAAATACTGTGGACTAGCAGGAAGTCTGAGATCAGAGTACCAGCATGGTTGAGTTCTGGTGAGGGCCTGCTTCCTGGTTTGCAGACAGGACAGTTTCACTGTATCATCACATGGCCTAGAGAGAACCCTGGTCTCTTCATTTCCTTATATGGGTACCAGTGATATCATGGGAAATCCACCCAACATGACCTCATCCAAACTCAGTTTCCTCCTAAAGGTCCCACCTCCAAACACTACCACACTGGGGATTAGGGCTTCAACATATGAATGGAGGGGGGTACACAATCATTCAGTTCATAAAACTAGAAGTAATTATGAGTTGAAACACATAGATTTATTAAAATACTGTCAATCTCAAATTACTATTTACTTAACAAGACAAAAATAAAGAAATTATATAAAGGAAAATAATTCCCTCTTCTACTCTCCCAATTATATTTTGCTATTTTAACTCATCAATTTGCTGTGCATCTTTTCATACAATTCTCAGTGTTCTTACAAACAAAATTTTATATAAGATAAATTAATATGTAGTTTTCATCCTTACACATAGTATTACTATATGATGGCATGTTCTATATTGAGTTGAAATACATAAAACAGTGGAGAAAATAGTCAAATAATGTAAGCCACTCATTCTTGGTATTTCTGTTTATATTACACGATCATGTCTGTGCTACAATTTTTACTTTTCTTATAATTTGTATCTCATGCTATTTACACAGCTGCTCATCTTCCTTACTACAGAAAGGAAAATTTATTTGATGAAATGTGAACACATTAATGCTGAAGTCACACAAATTAGTTGAAGTGTCAGTTGACCATACTCTAATCACACTCTTGAGCTTTCTCTCTAGTCCTCAAATATGTTCAGGGCCTTTACCCTTTAATAATGACTTCTTTTTTCTTTACGTAAGCTTCATGAGATTCTGGACCTCATTTTGATTTCTCACCCTTGTATCTCTACTGCCAAGCTCAGTGCCTGATCATTATAGGTTCTTATATATATTTATAAATGCATCGCTATTAAGCACCCATTGGTGCAGATTGATTTGGTTTACCACTCAGCAAAATCCTCTTCATCTTCTAAAGCTATGTAGAATCTACTCAGGTGCTCAATTCTTAGAAATTTGGGTCTCATAGGAATTTGGTTTCCTGTCTACAGGGAAGTTAGACATTCGAGAAGGGACTATTAAAAAATCAAAGCATTGCCTATGGCTATTCTGTGTTCACTTTTTGTCTTTGATCTGCCAGTCATCCCATGTGATGTATTTCTTTTCCCTCAAGCTAGTCTTGAATTATTTTTCTTTCTTTTTTTTTTTTTGGAACATTTATTGCTGATTACATCATTTGCCAAGATGGGGCATGTATGTCTTGGCAGGGGTCAAATACCAAACTCAGCTATTTTAAGAACAGAGTAGCATCAGGATGATTCTTACTGTAATTGGTAAAAGACTGTTGATTTGAAGGATGTACATATCATTTCCCTGAAGTTTTCCTAAAAAACTAACCTTGGGGAAGGGGAAGGAGATATAGAAATAGTCAATGTATACATACAGTAAGTTCTTCAACATAAATTTTGTTTATACATTTATACATATACACAGACACACAAAGATATACACACACGCATATATAAACATATATTTACATAAATGTACATGTATGTGAATGGGCATTCATATACACACCCACAACTGGCAAGGGTTCATGCTTTCTATATTTATCATTTTTAAGTAATAATTTATTTTATCTGGCACCCTTTTGGTATATTGAAATACCAAAGCTTGGGACTACTTGCTTAATGCTATAGCAATATATTTCTAACAGATTATTCAAATATTTTTATTCATCCTGAAAGACGTATCTGCAGGGAAAAACTCTTATCTTTTCAATACCACACATGATTAAGCTTCTAAATTTTGTAATTGCCAGCAGAGATTTTCTGTCAAGCACATTAATTTGATGTTTGATCTCAATCTGTTAATGACTTACATCACACTTAGGGCACATTAGGCAAACTGAGCTCCATGTATTTAAATTTGGGGACTTGTGTTTGGAATGTTTAAGGGAATGATGGTTCTGATCATGTTTAGGTATTTTTTTAAAGATGATGTCAATAGTATATTGGTACAGAGCTTAATTTTATTCAACACCCATATGCATTTCAATTTATATGGGAACATTTTTTCTGATTATTTGTAAGTTCACTATAGATATTTTACAAAACAAAATTTTTTTTTTTTTTTTTGCGGTACACAGGCCTCTCACTGTTGTGGCCTCTCCCATTGCGGAGCACAGGTTCCGGACGCGCAGGCTCAGCGGCCATGGCTCACGGGCCCAGCCGCTCTGCGGCATGTGGGATCTTCCCAGACCGGGGCACGAACCCGTGTCCCCTGCATCGGCAGGTGGACTCTCAACCACTGTGCAACCAGGGAAGCCCATAAACAAAATTATTTTTCAAACATTAAAAGAGAGTAGCTCTCATGAACATTTATTTTGAGTTATTTGAGGGGAAACAGAGTGAGTACAGACAGAATTTTTCAATTTCTTTCTTTTAAATTTCATCTTTATATTTAAACAATTATTTTTAAAGTGCATCAGTTGTCATGCAGATTATTTGGGTTATCTTAAACAATAATGTTAAGAAGGCAAACAACATTGCTTTCATGCTTGTGATACATTAATCCTTATTTGGGATCTTGCTAAACAATCTTGTTAGATAATTTGTAGTTAATTATTTTTTTCCTATTTAGGGAATTATGTCTTTTGTGAATTACAAAAGACTGCTTATTTAATTTCAAGTCTTTAATCTTATCTCTTATTTGCTCCACTCACCCGCCCTCCACGCCCCCCACCCTGCCGCCTTATTCAGTGGTTAGTTCTAATCACCCTGGCCTGCCCTCAGCAAGAATCCTAGTTGGTCAATCTGGCAAGAATTTCCCTTCCCCTTAATGTCTCGTCTTAGCAACTTCAATTCAGCAGCAAATTATTGATTAGTGCCTTTATGAGCTGTAAGAGTAGCTCAAAGTTATATGATTCACTGTAATACATGCAAGTCAGTGTATATAAAGGTGTTAGAAAAATGAGAAATAACAACTAGATATAGGCTAGATAAATTCTCTTGATACTGATGAGTATCTGAAAAAAAGTGACACATTTATGTGATTATCACCAGCTGAAACAGCCATATCTTTGGAAACTACAGCCAAAAACTAAATAATTGGCCCACGGAAACCAATATTGTGCAGACATTGTTGAAATAGCTATCCGCATTTTTAAGTGAAATGCATATTGTTATAAAACTTTTTTGGGGGGGAGGGGGAAACAGGCATCATTTGTTCAGAAAGAAAAGTACTTCAATTAAGCATCGTTTATATGTATTTTATTTATATATTTTTAAACATTTTTTAAAGGAATTTTTTCTTTTTTTAAAAAAACTTTAATTAATTAATTTTTGGCT
This sequence comes from Phocoena phocoena, assembly GCF_963924675.1. NCBI lineage: Eukaryota > Metazoa > Chordata > Mammalia > Artiodactyla > Phocoenidae > Phocoena > Phocoena phocoena. The sequence goes on along the minus strand of NC_089236.1, from coordinate 56,663,963 downwards.
GCATTGGGTCTTTGCTGCTGCGAGCAGGCTCTCTCCAGCTGTGGCGAGCAGGGGCCACTCCTCGTTGCAGCATGTAGGCCTCTCACTGCGGTGGCCTCTCCCACTGAGGAGCACGGGCTCCAGGCGTGTGAGCTCTGTAGTCATGGCTCTTGGGCTCCAGAGCGCAAGCTCAGCAGTTGTGGCGCACGGGCTTAGTTGCCCTGCAGCATGTAGGATCCTCCCGGACCAGGGATCGAACCCGTGTCCCCTGCATTGGCAGGTGGACTCCTAACCACTGTGTCATCAGGGAAGCCCTATACGTATTTTATACAGCTGCTTTAAATTAGTGTTTCTAGGATGTTGACTTTATAAACAGTAGATATCAATAGGGAAACAGCTGATAGAAATACTCCATGCCTTACGAAGCAAGTGCTTGAGGATGCAAAGGTGGGGTGACCACGAATGAGAGAAAGCTGACATGTGACCTCACAAGTCAAAAGAAGGAACATGACTATAAATATTTCATGGGTCAAAAAAAGAAAAAGTTTTTTACCTTCTTAAAATAAAAATATTTAAACCACATTTTCCAAAAAAGGAAGCAAAAAGGCAACCTTTATTTTCCAATATGTGAAAAGCACCACTTCACATTTTTTCTATAGAGACTTTATTTTTAGAGCAGTTTTAGATTCACATTAAAATTAAGGGGGTGGAGAGATTTCCCAGGTACACCTGTCCTCACACATGAATAGCCTCTCACATTATCAACATCACTCACCAGAATGGTACATTTTTTTCCAAGGATGAACCTTCATTGACACATCATAATCAGACAAAGTCCATAGTTTACCTAAGGGCTCATTCCTGGTGGTGTACATTCTATGGGTTTCGACAAAAGTATAATATATATATACATTATTGTAATTTCATACAGAGTATTTTCACTGCCTTTAAAACCCTCTGTGCTGGGACCTAATGAAACTTAAAAGCTTTTGCACAGCAAAGAAAACTATAAATAAGACAAAAAGACAGCCCTCAGAATGGCAGAAAATATTTGCAAACGAATCAACGGACAAGGGATTAATCTCCAAAATATATAAACAGCTCATGCAGCTCAATATTAAAAAAACAAACAACCCAATCCAAAAATGGGCAGAAGACCTAAATAGACATTTCTCCAAAGAAGACATACAGATGGCCAAGAGGCACATGAAAAGATGTTCAACATCACTAATTATTAGAGAAATGCAAATCAAAACTACAGTGAGGTATCACCTCACACCAGTTTGAATGGGCACCATCAGAAAATCTACAAACAGCAAATGCTGGAGAGGGTAAGGAGAAAGGGAACCCTCTTGCACTGTTGGTGGGAATGTAAATTGATACAGCCACTCTGGAGAACAGTATGGAGGTTCCTTAGAAGACTAAAAACAGAATTACCATATGACCCAGCAGTCCCACTCCTGGGCATATACCGTGAGAAAACCATAATTCAAAAAGACACATGTACCCCAATGTTCATTGCAGCACTATTTACAATAGCCAGGTCATGGAAGCAACCTAAATGCCCATCAACAGATGAGTGGATAAAGAAGATGTGGCACATATATACAATGGAATATTACTCAGTCATAAAAAGGAACAAAATTGGGTCATTTGTAGAGATGTGGATGGACCTAGAGACTGTCATACAGAGTGGAGTAAGTCAGAAAGAGGAAAACAAATATCATATATTAACACATATATGTGGAATCTAGAAAAATGGTACAGATGAACTGGTTTGCAAGGCAGAAATAGAGACAGAGATGTAGAGAACAAATGTATGGACACCAAGGGGAGAAAGTGGGGGGAGGGTGGGGGTGCTGGTGGGATGAATTGGGAGATTGGGATTGACATATATACACTAATATGTATAAAATAGATAACTAATAAGAACCTGCTGTATAAAAAAATATTTTTTAAAAAAACCCTCTGTGCTCTGCCTAGTCATCTCTCTCTGCCCTCACCACTGGAAACCAATGATCTTTTATTGTCTCCATACCTTCTCCAGAATGTCATATAGTTGAAATTATATATAATGTAGACTTTTCACTTGGTAATGTGCATTTCAGGTTTCTCCATGTCTTCATGCCTTGATAGCTCATTTCTTTTCAGCACTAAGTAATATTCCATTGTCTGGAGAGACCATAGTTTATTTATCTGTTTACCTACTAAAGCATATGTTGGTTGCTCCAAAGTTTTGACAGTTATAAATAACCTGCTATAAACATCTGTGTGCAGGTGCATTGTGGACTTAAGTTTTCAACTCCTTTGGGTAAATATTAAGTAGTGTAATTGCTGGATCGTATGATAAAGAGTATGTTTAGTTTTGTATAAAAAAAAATACACCAAACTTTTCCAAAGTATCTGTAGCATTTTGCACTCCCAGCAGCAGTGAATGAGAGTTCTGATTGCATCATATCCTTACCAGCATTTAGTGTTGTCAGTGTTCCAGATTTTGGCCATTCTATCAGGTGCATAGTGGTATCTCATTATTGTTTTAATTTGCATTTCTCTGATGACATATAATGTAGAACATCTTCTCATATGCCATCTGTGTATCTTCTTTGGTGAGGTATCTGTTAAGGTTTTTGGCCCATTTTTTAACTGGGTTGTTTGTTCTCTTATTGTTGAGTATTTTGAGTTCTTTGTGTATTTTGGGTAACAGTCCTTTATCAGATTTGTCCTTTGGAAATCTTTTTTCCCAGTCTGTGGTTTGTCTTCTTATTCTCTTGACACTGTATCTTATGAGCAGAAGTTTTTAATTTTAATAAAGTCTAGCTTATTTATTTCATGATTTTTACTTTTGGTGCCACATCTAAAAAGGCTTCACCATACCCAAAGTCACCTAGGTCTTCTCCAATGTTATCTTCTAGGAGTTTTATAGTTTTGTGTTTTATGCTTAGGTCAGTGATCCATTCTGAGTTAATTTTTGTGAAGGGTGTAAGGCCTGTGCTTAAATACATTTTTTTTGCATGTGGATGTCTATTTGTTCCAGCACCATGTCTTGAAGATATTTTTGCTCCACTGCATTGCATTTCCTCCTCTGTCAAAGATCAGTTGATTATATTTATTTCGGTCAATTTCTGGGCTCTCTATCCTGTTCCATTGATGTATTCCTAGCCAACACCAATACTACATTGTCTTGATTACTGTAGCTTCAGAGTAAGCTGTGAAGCCAAGTACAGGCATACCTATTTTTATTGCACTTTGCTTTATTGTGGTTCGCAATTTTATAATTGAATATTTGTGGCAACCCTGTGTCCAGCAAGTCTTTAAGCTTTAGAATCAATTTGCTGATATCCAAAAAATATCTTGATGGAATCTTGATTGGGATTGCGTTGAATCTATCGATAAATTTGGGAAGAACTGACGTTCAACAATATTGAGTTTTCCTATCCATGAACATGGATATCTCTCCAGTTATTTGATTCTTTTTGACTTCCATTTTACTAGCCACTTCTGGTAATGATCTGGTGACCAATATCTATTTCTAGCATTTTATGATTTTCCCCATAAGAGACTGTCTGAAAGTGTCAATTCCAGTTGTGCGAGTGATGCTGTTCTCAATTACACATAAATAAAGATTAATGAGGGAGTGTAGGAGTGAGATGCAAAGATGGCATGCAACAGTCCACTTCAGTTCATTGAAGTGTGGAATTTTTCATGGTGTTTTATTCTTATTGTTTGACATATTTTCTAATTTCCCTTTTAATTTTTGTTTAAATGCATGATTTATTTAAAAGTGTATTGTATTAATTTTCATTATTTAGTAGTATTTTGGGGTAAACTTTTTTGATTATCTTCAATTTAATTAACTTTTGTCCAAATAATATATTCAGCATGATCCTAGTTTGCTTTTTTTTTAGTTTTTAAGATTTAGTTAATGGTCTAGCTACGTGCGCTTGAAAATAACGTGTATTCCACAGATGTTTGATAGAGTATCCTAGAAACATCAATGAGCTCAAGTTGGTTGACAGAATTATTCAAGTCATCTATATCCATACTAATTTTTTTTTAATTGGAGTATAATTGCCTTAAAATGTTGTGTTAGTTTCTGCTGTACAATGAAATGAATCAGCTATATGTGTACATATACCCCCTCCCTCTTGGACCTCCCTCCCACCCCCACATCCCACGCATCTAGGTCATCACAGAGCACCAAGCTGAGCTTCCTGTGCTTTATAGCAGGTTCCCACTAGCTATCTATTTCACACATGGTAGTGCATATATGTTGATCCTAATCTCCCAATTCATCCCACCCTTCCCTTCCCCCTGCCATGTCCACATGTCTGTTCTCCACATTTGTGTCTCTATTCCTGCCCTGGACATAAGTTCATCTGTACCATTTTTCTAGATTCCACATATATGCATTAATATATGATATTTTTCTCTTTCTGACTTACTTCACTCTATATGACAGACTATAGGTGCATCCACATTTCTACAAATGACCCAATTTTGTTCCTTTTTATGGCTGAGTAATATTCCATTGTATATATGTACCACATCTTCTTTATCCATTCATCTGTCATTGGACATTTAGGTTGTTTCCATGTCTTGGCTATTGTAAATAGTGCTGCAATAAACATTGGGGTACATATGTCTTTTTGAATTATGGTTTTCACAGGGTATATGCCCAGGAGTGGGACTGCTGGGTCATTTGGTAGTTCTATTTTTTAGTTTTTTAAGGAACCTCCATACTGTTCTCCACAGTGGCTGTATCAATTTACATTCCCACCAACAGTGCAAGAGGGGTCCCTTTTCTTCACATCCTCTCCAACATTTATTGTTTGTAGATTTTTTGATGATGGCCATTCTGACTGGTGTGAGGTGATACCTCATTGTAGTTTTTGTGTGTGTGTGCGTGGTTTTGTTTGTTTGCTTTTTATTTATTTTTATTTACATCTTTATTGGAGTATAATTGCTTTACAATGGTGTGTTAGTTTCTGCTTTATAACAAAGTGAATCAGTTATACATATACATATGTTCCCATATCTCTTCCCTCTTGCATCTCCCTCCCTCCCACCCTCTCTATCCCACCCCTCTAGGTGGTCACAAAGCACCAAGCTGATCTCCCTGTGCTATGCGGCTGCTTCCCACTAGCTACCTACCTTATGTTTGGTAGTGTAGTTTTGATTTGCATTTCTCTAATAATTAGTGATGTTGAGCATCTTTCCATGTGCCTCTTGGGCATCTGTATGTCTTCTTTGGAGAGATGTCTATTCAGGTCTTCTGTCCATTTTTTGACTGGGTTGTTTGTTCTTTTGATATTGAGCTACATGTCCGTTGCTTCATTTGCAAATATTTTTTCCCATTCTGAGGGTTGTCTTTTTGTCTTGTTTATAGTTTCCTTTGCTATGCAAAAGCTTTTTAAGTTTAATTAGGTCCCATTTGTTTATTTTTGTTTTTATTTTCGTTAGTTTAGGAGGTGGGTCAGAAAGGGTCTTGCTCTACTAATTTTTAAAAACTTATTGCTGCTTATCATTAACTGAGAGATAGGTGTTCATTTCCCTACCTATGACTGTGGATTTTTAAAACCTGTACATAAAGTTTTGTTTACTATGTTCTCTTGATGAAATTACCCTTTTATTATGAATAATTATTTTTTCTATGTTAATACTCTGTATCCTAAGATTTACATTATTTGTTTTTGGTATTGCCACATTGGCTTTCTTGTGCTTAGAGTTAGCATGTTAGGCCACTTTCTACTCTTTAACTTTCAACCTGTCTTTATATTTATAGTGCGTCTATTATAAAAAGAATATAGCTGTTTCCCTCTAGAGGAGTCTAGAGAGTGCTTTCATATAAACATGAGTCTTCTCCAGTGCATCTTTCAAATGCTATACATCCTCCAGTTTCCAGATGTTTTGGGTTTCTCTCCAGTGTCTTCAAACAAGATTTCCCTCAGCAAAGTTTGTAATCTTTTTATGTAAAATGTTAAGTCTTACACAGGTTACTTTGCCATTAGCAGATCAAAAACTTTCTAAATTTCTGTCTTTTAGTAGTGAAATACTCCACTTGGAATATTACTTATTACTGTTTCTAATGTCATCATTAAATAACAAAATTGAACAGAGTAAACTTTAAAGATCTTATTGACTTTATTCAACCATTCACGAATTAGGCAGCATCCCATCTAGCAGAAAAAAAGAGCTCTAAGGAGCTGTACAAAAGGGAAGACTTTTATAGGGCAGAGGAGGTGGGACAGGGAAGTTATTAGCAAAGAGTAGATTGTTCAGGCAAAGTCGCCTTCCTTTGGGGGATGGCAGGAGTCTATCAGGTGGATTACCTCACTAGTGCTGACCTGGTAATTCCAGACTGACTGGTTACATTACTGGGAGAGGCTGAAACTGCAACTAGATTAGGTGTTGCATCTCTGTTTGGTGATGAGGGTTTAGCACAGATGAATTCTTTTGGGCCTGTTGTCTTTTAACATCATACATATGCAATACAGAGACTCCCTTAAAGATATCCCAGGGGTAGGTTGAGTACATATGTAAACTTTCTCCTTTAGTTGTATATTCCTTTCAAATAAAGTTAATTATTAAAATTTTATCAAGTTTTCTACAGAAACATAATACATTATTTGTAAAATGTATCTCTTAGTTCTATAAAATTAGATTTGATATTCTCTCAAATAATTAGCAATATATATTTAATTTTATCAGAAACCACTGCATAAAAATTCATACTTCAAGATAATATTAACATAATTATTTTAACTCAAGTTGATAAATTATGTTAGTGTGTAAATATATATTACAGGTCACTTTAGAAGACAATTTGGTAGTTTCTCAAAAAGATAAAAATAAAACTAGTATATGACCTAGAAATTCCACTTATAGGTATGTATCCAAGGGAAATGAAAACATATGCCCATACAAAGAAACATATGTGAATATTCACAGCATCATTATTCATAATAGCCCAAATTAAACAATCCAAATAGCTATCAACTGGTAAACAGATATACACAATGTGGTATATTAATAAAATGGCATACTATTTAGCATTGAAAAGGAATAAGCTACTGACACGGGCTACATCTTGGATGAATGTCAATCTATATTGTTAATTTAAAGAAACCAGACCCAAGAGACAATGTATTACATGATTCCGTTTATATTACACAGTCAGGAAAGGCAAATTTATAGAGACAGAATGCAGATTAGTGGGTGCCTAGGGCTGGGATAAGATTGGATATTTACAGTAAATGGGCATATGAGATCTTATTGTAGGGATAAGATTGTTTTAAAATTGATTTATGTTAATAGTTGCCCCACTCAGGATAGCTACTAAAAATCATATGAAATGACTCAATGTAAATTGGCAGATTTTATGATGTGCGAACGACTTCTCAATAAAACGATTTAATGAAAAAATGAAATAAAAACATAATGAAATAAAATACACTAATCAAAATTAATTGGAAAATCAATAAACCTACTGTATCACTGAAATTTGCAAACATTTCGAAAAGGCAGATTTTGCAGTATTTTCAAATAAGTTCACGTGGATTTACACATGCCTACTTTCCAATGGACAAAAAGGATAATGCTTAAATATGGTATGTGACCTTCTGGATGAGTAGGTGAGCTTACCTACACTACATCATACTCCCCTGAAGGAATATTTAAAAATTGCTAAGCCTATTGGGAAATTCAAATAGCCTCATTTAGTTTTCATCTTTTTTCTCTTTTCATGCCAAGTCTCTAATGGAAGTGCTAAAGAGCAATGAAATGGCCGTAGACAGGAAGCCAGAGAAAAAGAGAGAATAAAGAGCCAAATAAGCAGCCTTTAAATACGTGAGCTGATTGATTGATTCAACCCATTTAGACAACTATCTTAATAGCTCTGTTTGTTAAAATCTCCTGGTGGTCTTGCCAGATACTCTAAAATAGCTGTGATTCAGAAACAATATGAATTGTGTTTAAGCACAAAAGACGAGGAGTCAGACAATTTTGATTTAAATAGAGGCTCTGTTAAGTTCTGATCTCCTAGGTTCAGGTCCAATTCATACTGATTTATGGACTTAATGAGGTCACACACATAAAACACTTACCATAGTATCTGGTACATTGTATTTACTCAAAATACAATCGTGGAATTAATTAATTAATACACAACAGCTGTCATTAATATTTTAGAAAGTCATTCAGGAGGAAATCATCAGAGTAGACCACCTACATTGAAGGTAATAGAATGCTAGAAAGCAGTTAAGTTGATCTATTCAAGAAACTTCAGTTTGGCAGGGAAAAGGCGGTGATTGACTGCTTGGTCCATATAACTGAGCAATACAGCCCAAATAATTAAGTTATTTTACAAACCTAAGTTTTTCATGATTTTTTTCTGTTTAAAATAATAAGATATATTAAATAGTATAGAGTTACAGGATTAATGAACCCAGTTAAGAATTGAGCAATGATTGGGGAAAACATTTTTATCTGTTAGTTTTTAAGAAAAACATACAATTTTGACATGTCTCCTATTCACCTACCTCTCCTCTCTTTTTGCAGATAGAAAGTAGATACATCTTAATGACATTCTATGTCACCTTTATAATTATATCTGGTCCTAATTCTTATCTTTTACTATCCTCCAGCAATAGGGAATTAGAAGTTCTTTATATGTTCCCAAAAGACTATCTGGCTTCATGATTATCCTTAAATTTCAAATGATGTTTCTGCATCATCTTCAGAAAAGAAACAGGAGATGTACTTTAAGTGGGATGAACTACACCATTACACAGAAGAAGTAAAAGTGTAAATCATGAGGACCATAAGAATATTATTTTGCTCTCAGCAACAAGTGCATATGCAAAGATGAACTCCAGGATATATGAACTAATCAGACAACCTACAAAGAATATATAGATATATATAGAATATACAGATAGATATATATCTATTCTATAGATATATACCTATATATTCTATATATATCTATATATCTATACAAACTTTGATGCACAATTGAGAATTTGCCTTAATATATATATCTATATATTCTAGATATATATAAAATAGATATATACAGATATGTAGTACATTTGGATAGATCCGAATGTACTACATCATGCTTTTCAACAAGAGAATGCATGTAAAAAAATAAGTCACATTGATCTGTAGAGAAAGTGTAATCCTAGTATTATGTGATTTTAAAGTGAAAATATACTCATATACATTTTACTGAATATTTGCTAATTATTTTTCAATGATTAGAATAAACTTGTGGACAAAGCTTGGATATAACTGATATTTTAATTAATGTTACTAAGCTAAAATGAAAATATTGCCAGCTTGGTAATGTAAAATTAGTTAAATTTGACATAATTTGAGGGAGGTAACAAAGAAGGAAAAAAGGTGGTGATGGGGATGGGTGCTTAATACATTTATTCTATGTAGTGGGAATCCATGAAGCATAGTTTAAAGTGGATGAAATAGAAATTGATGTTTATATAATTTTTATTTAAAACAACTAACGAAATTAGAGAAATGACAATGTTGAAAGGACAGATGAGGATTGTATCAATTAAAAAAAATCCTAACTTTTGATAGCAAGCAATTCATTGATTATATAAAATAGTAAATAGCAAATTAAAAGTTCACTGTATAAATATATCATTTAGTTAAATAGAGGAAACGGACATATCTTAAAACACAATGTTAAGAATTATTACTTCTTGAAAATGAAACTGAAGATGGCAATACTGTTTTTCTGTAATAAACTATTTGTACTATTTTATTTTTTACAATGTTTAGGCATTATTAAATACAAGGGAAAGGATTTTAACACCAGCAAAATTATAAAGATTTCTACAAACTTTGATGCACAACTGAGAATTTGCCTTAAGGAAAAGTATCCAGTATAATAAAAAAGCTATATGCATGAAAATTTTTATTGCAGAGTATGCACAAGGTTCAACATTGTGTGTGGAAACACTGAAGTATGGAAACAACCAATAATAAAGGGATAATATATGCAAGTATTAAACTGTTAAAAAGACTGAAGGAATTTGAATCTGTGGCTAAACTGAAGAAAAATATAATTGCATATATTCTACTGCATTTATAATGTATTTAGAAATAATTAGTCTAAAAAAAACCAGCTGCTAAGATGAGATAGCGGTTACTGTGGTTTTTTGTTGTTGTGGTTGTCCTTCTGTTTTGTATTGTTTTTTGGCTTTCTAAACTTTCAAGGAATAAGGGCCCCAAAGGGAGGAGACTATAGTGACAGAATCAGGTGATGAAATATGAGGATGGGAATCCAAAGATCAAGAAGGGGAGGCATGCTTGGGACAGAGAATCAGAATTACACAGAGTGAATAGGTGGAAAGACTAGCTCAAGCGTTGCAGAATTTGGTCATAATGAAGGACAATCAAGCCACTGTGCTTCCTCAAGGTTGTGTCAATTGCCAAGAAAAGAAACAGTGAACACCCTCAGCTCTGAGACAAGAAACAACCCTGTGTCAAAGCAGTGGGCCCACGAAGAGGCTATCCATGCTAGGCAGGGCCATAAATTCCTGAAAGTGACAGTAACTTCTATAATACTTCTACCTGCAAATTAGCGGCATTGCCTTAAGGTCTTTGAGGGCCAGGTGAAGTATCTGTTGAGCTAACCTGTATCAATTGCAAAGGAAGTTCACTGATCAACTGATCCTCTAGTTTAGTACTTCCTTTTGACCATGACTTGTGCTACACCTATTATTTTCTTACTTTTGCATTGATTATGTAGATGAATAACTTTGAAAAGCACAATAAAAATAATAAAGACAAAATACACAGTTGCATACATGCATCTAGCAGAGACAACAGATTTCAAATCATCACATAAGAGGGACAACGGCTGGTGGTAGAATATGGTGAACAGAACTACCCACTTCCCCCCTCTAACTGAAAAAAAAAAAGGCAGGAACTTGATCTATTTCTCACACAGATTAGAAGAATAAGACAGTTGCTTGCATATTCCCTGGTAAAGCCAACATTTTCCCCCCACTTGTGCCACTTTACAGAAATAAATCTCTCATCCACCCAAGAAAAAAAAAAAGAAAGCAAAAAGAAAAGAGAAGCACTCAAACACTTTTCTTTTACTTACTTTTCTTGTAATTTTGCCTGTCTATGATGAGATGAGGACTGACCCAGCACACTTAGCTTCAGAGGTATTTCTGAGATTTAATTTCATTTTGTTAAACTTAGTTCTTTGTAACACCCTACCTGATCAAACTAAAACAGTTTGCTTGGTTTTGAAGAAAGGGAGAGAAATTATAGGATTTAGCTGAAAACAAGGTTGCATTTTTATTAAGCCAAAAGATGATAATTATAACTTTAGTAGGCAACACATTAGCACGGAAATACAAATAACCTTGAGGATAAGTAGAAAGGCATAATATTTCCATGTCTTGTAAAGTCTGTGTTTCTGAGATAGCACTAGGAAGGCTTTAAAATTCTCAAATGATTTGCTCCACCTCTGGGGACTGCCTCCTGGTTGGTGATAAAGGTGGCTGTATTCAAGAAGGGTTGCAGTACTAAAGTTTTTTACCAAATGAATTAACTTACAGTCAAAACCTAAAAGAGTAATTTTACTTGCTCTTTTTAAAAAAACTAAAATCCATAATCTATAGAGCAAATTTTCAAAGAAAGAAACTTATGGCTCATAATGAATATCACTATCAATTTAAAGCCTTGATTTCTCTTTCTCTAAACATTATTTTTATTAATTATCACCTGCAAACTACTCCAGGCATTTTTCACAGATCCTGGCTCTCCATCTATCTGTTGGAGAGTTGATAGATGCAAAACACCCTACCACTACACTTTTACTAATTATTGAATTAGTAAAATTTCAATTCTATCAAACAATGAGGAATCATTCCCTATATAAATTTATCTTCCAAATACATATTCTGGTCTTCTTTCCCTTTTCCCATGCCAAAATGAAATTTAAATGAGAGATCTCTCATGATTTTGTGTTTTTACAATGTTTGCTGTGACAACTCTTAACCTAAAACCAGAAAGAATAACAAAGTCATATTAGGCACAATATGAACAAAATAAAATGTGGACTTCAAGAGTTAAAAAAGTTATTTACAAATAGCCTACAACCCTGAAAATGATTATTTCAAGTCACTAGAGTTAGGGACTCATAGTCATAATTTATAACACCAAAAAGTAAAAGTACAGCCTAACAAAAGATCACCTGAAGAGCATGAATCTAGAAGATTATGAGCATCTTTCTATTTAGAAACACACAGTAAACTGTTCACCTAAAATTGCATGAAACATGTTCCTGGGCCCATTCAGGCAGAATTTAAAAGAAGAAATCCTGTCAAATAGTCTCTTTTCCCTAGGACAGGGTGACAGATATGAGTGATCAAGAAGTGCAGTACACATAATCTATCTCAACTTTAGAAAGGCTCCTGATTCTGTCCTGCAAACCATAACATTAAACACTCTGGGAAAATATGACCTTGACTACAAAATTATTGACGAAGCTGAACAACTGGTTGTTGGTTTTTAGTGGATTCTGTCGACTGAGTTGGGGGGATAAAAGATGCCTTTAGTGATTGCTTCTTGACTCAGTGATATTTATTACCACCATCCATAACCTAGATTGATACTTTCAGAAAAAAAATGTCCTTGTTACTTGGGAATCTGGGGACAGGTATTATCCAATCTGCCATTCACCATTTCATCTTCGCTGTCCATACCTCATTCAAACTGCACATATATCACTCTCTTTCCTTTTACAGCCATTCTTTACTCCATTATTTACCCTCTTTTAAATCATAAGTGAAGAACATAAGGAAATATTGTTATTCATTAATTTATTTGAAGTGCTACAATGTCATATTTTTCAGTTTGCAGGTAATGAATGAGATAATGCAATTGATTTCCAAAAATCTCTGTTCTGAAGACTTACGTGGGTTATATTTACAATTCAGCTTTCAAGACTCCTTTCCAGGAGTTACTGATTCATTGAGTTTGAATTGGAACCTGGGATTCCATACTTTCCACTAGTGTCCTACAACTAGGTATGTTTGGCAAACACTTATTTAAATATAATCGAACATGCCCTTCAAGTTTTCAAATCAAGAAGCAAATAGAGATAGGATATAGGATTAGCATTTGATGCTTTACTGATTCCTTTCACTAAAGTAGTTAAAATTCTATTTTAAAATGATCTGCATCTGAGATATGATGAGTAAAACAGAACTTTCAAGGAATATTTACATAAGAGCACTACATTATCATCAAAGTTACACATTAAAAAAACAAAACAAAACAAACTCTTAATATAGCTTCAAAGGGTTGGCATTAGTTACATTCTGATATAAACTGAGAGCCTCAGTCCTAGGTGTTAGCTATCACAGAGTTTTCTGGCAAACGACTTAAAGGCTGTTTCAAAGTTACTAACAAAGTGTACTCAATTCTGGGTAGAATATTCATGTTTAGTGTCTTTGTCTTTAGAGAATCCTAAAAAGCATGCAAAACCATTCATTCATATAAGTTCTTCCACTTATGATCTGAAAATGTAGTTTCTATCAAGTGTAAGAAGTAGAGCAAAAATAGGTCATAGGTTGTCCATATACCCTAGATATGGAGAGTTAATAGAAAACAGCACCCTGGACTGACCACATGCTAAGAGATGGTATCCAAGTTCCCAAATAGCAAGAGTCTAAGGTTGACTTTGAAGAAAGATTGTAACCTTGTGCTAAACTTCAAATTACACTCGGCTGGCTGCGGTCATTCTCTGCACTAGAGATCCGTTCCTCCTTCCTACTTCTCTTACTTCCTACACAGCCTTCTGCTAGCAAAAATTGAAAATGAGAAATCTAATTATATCCCAAACCTCCTCAAAAACTTCAATAGCTATATACAGCTGATATAATACAAATTGAACTCCTTTTCACTGAATGCTGCATGGGCTGCCCTCTGCTCACATCAAAACCCTTCTCAGCTCTTTCCTGACTCAAACTTTATGTTCTAGTAACTCTAAACTATACACTTGTAGTTCTCAAACATACCAGACTCTCATACCCTTATGTCTACATAAATACTGCCTGGGATGCTTTTACCTTGTTGGTCTTCAAGCATATGTTTGGTTATCATTCAAGTCTCACCTCTATTTTAATTTCTAAATCTTCTATCATGAACAGCTCATACATAAATCACCAACTATATTAAATTTAATTTAGTACATAATAGTATCAGTATTTCCTTGTATTTGTTCCCCAAATAGCTATAAATGCATCATGATTCTTCATTAAAACAATTTTATAATTGGTAATTAAGATCTTAGATTCATCACAGAATGCTACAGCTAAACATGTCCTTAGATTTATTTTAACATAGCTTCTTTCTGTTAAACACAGTGAGTATGAATACACTGCATGAGGTCGTTTGGGAGTGAATCTCAGAGCTGAACTCTCCCAGATGTTTAAATGTCTTGATTCAGTTTTCTTCTAAGATCACTGCTGTTTCCAAATGTTAGGAAAATAGAATGATTAAATCTTAATTTGAAGTCATCTGTGAGAAGCCTCACCTTAACCTCCTGACATAAAATAGATAAAAGTTAAAATATTCTGCTCTTATTTATGTTTTATCTGACTTTAATGAAAATCTATTAAATGTTAAAAAAAGAAGTCCTGTTCTAAGGTAAGACTTGTTTGTATCTACTTTAAAAATTCCTGGTTGTCCCAAATTTCCAAAAACAAAAAAAGCCTCAAATTCAAATGGAACATGAAAGTCAGTGAGAAATGTAGGTAGAATCTAATGTCACAATTGTATGCACTGAATAATTATCAGCTTGGCCAACGGACTTGTAAAAATATACAAAAAGCAATGTCTAAATTCATGTGGCTGAGAATATACTGATTATTTCATATCCTGCCAGGAATATGGAGGAGAAGTCTCTGGAATTCAAAATGTCAAACAAGAACCATTCGCTCCAAGCTGGGTATTTCTGTATATACATTATTAATACATTTCAAATTCATTTTCACATCATTTGTTAATAAAGTCTGTGATGGATCACATCTATTTGGAAGATCTCAGTAAACAACAGAATCTGATCATCGAAGTTCTAAAGTATCTCAAGACATTATGTTTACTCTATATTGTCTTTAATTAAATCTGTTTCTGTAGATGTGGTGTTAGCATAATTTCTGCATCTCTGTTCACTTATCTTTGCTAGATAAGATATATGTATATTTCTGGGGATGTTTCTTGTGAAGAACTGTGATGGATATGATATTTTACCTTGTTTCATTTTTTAGTTATCACCTCATGGTGTAAAGAGGTTCTAAAGAAGCTTAATATTATAGAAAACATAGGGAAATATTCCCATAAGTATCTTTATTTTATAGATGCTGGCCGAATACAAGAAACTCCCTGGTCAGAGATACAAGATTTTATTACTTGTAGCACAACGGCACCACAGGCTACATGGTTGCACTGCTCTCCCTCAGCACCCCCTCCCACGTCCCATAGAGTGATACAGAGCAGCCCTGATGGATGCTGCACATGCAGAGGGTTTGCATCACAGGTAAGGAAACCAAAAGTTTAGGGAATCCCAATTATATAAGGAAGCTGATAGCAAACCTACCCATCTTTGTCCCAGATGGAGATACTATATTTATTATCTTGGACAGTAAACAAATCAGCACTCTGGCATGGAGAGAGCCATTAATGTTATCATTAAAGTTGTCCCCTATACAAACCTCCTTGGAAAGATTACTCCAGGATGAATACTTTCTAAAAACAGAGAGCACCAGCCCCAGATGGGTTCACTGGTAAATTGTACCACTTAACGAAGGTATTCTACCAATTCTCTATAACCTCTTTCAGAGGATAGAAGTGGAGACAACACTTCTTAACTCATTCTATGAGACTAGCATTACCCTAAAATCACACCAGAAAAATACATTACAAGAAAAGAAAACTACAGATCAATATCTCTCATGAAAATATATGTAAAAATCCTTACCAATATATTATCAAATAGAATCCAACAGTGTATAAAAAGAATTATATAGCACAACCAAGTGGGGTTTATTGCAAACATAAAAAGGTGGTTCAACATTTGAAAATCAATTAATGTAATCCATGACATCAATAAGCTAAAAAAAGAAAACTCACATGATCATATCAATAGGTACAGAAAAAGCATTTGGCAAAATCCAACATCTATTAATGACAGAAATTCTTAGTAAATAGGAATAGAGGAGAACTTCCTCAGCTTGATAATGAATATCTACAAGAAGTCTACAGCTAACATACTTAATGCTGAGAAACTTGAAGTTTTCCTACTCAGATCAGGTACAAGGCAAGAAAGTTTACTCTCACCACTCCCTCTCAACATCCTACTTGAAGTTCTAGTTAATGGGACAAGATAAGAAAAGGGAATAAATTTATACATGTAGGAAAGGAACACATAAAACTGTCTTTATTCACAGGTGACATGATTATCTGTAGAAAATCCAAAAGTATCAACAAATAAACTCCTGGAAGTAATAAACAATTATAGCAAGGTTAAAGAATACAAGGTTAATATATGTCAATCATTTTTCTATATACCAGTAATGAACACGTGGAATTTGAAATAAAAAACACAATCCCATTTATATATTAGCCTCTGATAAATTACTTAAGTATACATCTAATAAAATGTGTAAAAGATCTATATGAGGAAAGCTACAAAATTCTGATAAATGAAATCAACTAAAGAAAAGAAGAGATAGTCCATGTCATGGATAGGAATACACAATACTGTCAAGATGTCAGTTCTTCCCAACTTGATATATAGATTCAGTCACAATCAAAATCCTAGAAAGTTATTTATAGATAGCAACAAACTGTTTCTAAAGTTTAAATAGAGAGGCAAAAGCCTGACAATAGTCAACATGGTACTGAAGGTAAAGAACAAAGTTGAAAAACAAATATTACCCAATTTCAAGAGTCACTATAAGGCTACACTAATCAAGAAAGTAGGGTGTTGGCAAAAGAACAAATAAATAGATCAACTGAACAGAACGGAAGCCCCAAAACAGAACTACATAAATATAGTCAACCAATCTTTGACAAAGGAGCAAAGGCAATGCAATGGTACAAAGACAGTCTCTTCAAGAAATGGCGCTAGAACAACTGGATACCGATAGGCAAAAAAGAACCACAAAAAAATCTAGGTACAGACTTATACCCTTCACAAAAATTACCAAAATGTAACACAGACTTAAATGTAAAATGCAGAACTATAAAATTCCTAAAAAATAACATAGGCGAAAACCTACATGACCTTGGGTATGGTGATGACTTTTTAGGTACAACACAAAAAGCAAGATCCATGAAATAAATTGATAAGCTGGACTTAATTAAAATTAAAAACTGCTTTATGAAAGTCAATGTTCAGAGAATGAGAAGACAAACCAGAAACTAGGAAAAAAATATTTGAAAAGACACATCAGATAAAGACTGTTACCCCAAATATTAACAAAAGAACTCTTAAAACTCTACAATAAGAAAACAACCCAATTAAAAAACTAGGCAAGGGCTTCCCTCGTGGCGCAGTGGTTGAGAGTCCACCTGCCGATGCAGGGGACACGGGTTCGTGCCCCGGTCCGGGAAGATCCCACATGCTGCGGAGCGGCTAGGCCATGGCCGCTGAGCCTGCACGTCCGGAGCCTGTGCCCCGCAACGGGAGAGGCCACAACAGTAAGAGGCCCGTGTACCGCCAAAAAAACCAACCAAACAAACAAACAAAAAAACTAGGCCAAGGACCCTCACTAACACCTCACCAAAGAAGATATACAAATGGTAAGTAAGCATTAGAAAAGGTGTTCCACATCATAAATCATCAGAGACATGCATATGAAGATGAGATACTACTACACACCTAGTAGAATGGGCAAAATCCAGAACGCTGACAACACCAACTTCTGAAGAAAATGTGGAGCAACAGGAACTCTCAGTCATTTCTGGAGTGAGTGCAAAATGGTACAGCCACTTCGGAAGATAGCTTGGCAATTTCTTACAAAACTAGACATATTCTTTCCATATGATTCAACACTCATGCTCCTTGGTATCTACCTGTTGACTTGAAACAAAGAGACTACCAGAGATTTCTCCAGCAAAGATAGTTTTATTTGGGGTCAGCAGGGAATTGCAATTCAGGGTCTGCAACCATGGCAAGCCACGTGCAAATCCTGCATAGCAAAGGAAGGAGAATGCTTTTATAGAGATGAAGAGGAGGTTGGGTAGGCTCTAGTAAACAAAAATTCCATGGCTTTTCATTGGCTGAGTCCTTGCCAGGAAAGAAATGGAGTCTTTCTTCGTCCTGTTGGGCTCTGTTATCATCACAGGGTGTGAGAGCTCCCCACTTTGGTCTTCCTACTCTATTTAACTGAGACTTCTATTTATTATTATTATTATTTTATATAACCAAAGGATTCAAACATTTATATCCACAGAAATCCTGCAAACAGATGTTCATGGCAGTTTTATTCATAACTGCCTCAGCATGGAAGCAACCAAGATATCTTTCAGTAGGTAAATGGATAAACTGTGGTACATCCAGACAATAGAATATTATTCAACACCAAAAACAATGAACTATCAAGTTATGAAAAGACACAGAGGGACCTTAAATGCATCTTACTAAGTGAAAGAAGCCAGTCTGAAAAGGCTCCATATTGTATGATTCCAGTGGGGGATACTGATAATGAGGGAGGCTGTTTGGGTATAGGAAGTATATGGGAAATCTCTGTATCTTCCTCTCAATTCTGCTGTGAACCTAAAACAGTTCTAAAAATAAGTCAATAATAATAACAAAAACATTCCAGAACAAAAGTGGATTCAAGATGTGCAGAAACATGAGAGATCTATGGGAAATGTTCTCCCAAGTTTTCTAGAATCTTAAGGTTCATTAGGACCTCTTCAAACCATTAGGTAATAACTAAATAGAACTGTGCAAATGACTTCTCAAAACATCCAATTTTGGCTGTAACCTCATTGTACACAGTGGTAGCTGGATTCTTGTTTTCAGGTTCAGGTTCCCTAGGAGCAGAGACTAAAAGAAGGATTATTGTGCAAATGATATAGTAATGAAATTCTGTCATTAAAACCTATGAAAGTGTGAGCAAGCAAGATTAAGCATGAAAAAAAAAGCTAGATAAAGATTTGATTTCAGCTGATCTCTAGCTTCAGCCTGAACCAACAGAGAGCATAAATGGCAGTACAAAGTTGTCAACCTTGAGGGAAGGTTGCTAGTTTTCTGTACTCCCGTATCTGTTAGTCTTTGGCTTTACCCATGCCTAAGGTGAGTGCAAAACTGTGAGCTACTTCTGGTTGTTTCAGAAAACTCAATTTTGCCAAGACCATTTTTCAGGATAAGGGAACAGAGTTCAACTATTGTCAGACAACAGCCATAGTAGCTGAAACATGGGCACTCCAGCCCAATAAAGGTGATATGGGCAGGGTACCAACCGCGTTTACTACATAGTATAATGGCTTTATATAACATAATTAGGCTTCAAATAAAGTAATCTTAAGTTGCCTTAGAAATTTATTATATAAGTAGCCTTAACAAACATACATGTGTCAAATTCACCCATAAGCACACACATGTACTCATGTACACACAAACATGTACATATAGTTCCACTGTAACAGATATGGAATATGAAACATACATATTTAATTGACATAAATTTTTATATTTTATAATTTTTAAAGCATTTCTAATTAGAAAGGTGACTGATTCATTTTATTATTTGCCTAGAGATTCTAGATAATGCCTGATTATATTTTTTCCTCACACATTCCCTGCAGTAAGTTTTGGCAATGAAAACATCTCAGATACATTAGCATTGCACCCAAGGTTGTGATAATTATTATTCAAAAGAATCTTGTAGTATATAAATATTTAAATTTCATACTAAGTATTTCAGTTTTGTGGCTTTTAGCACTCTCTTTAAATTGGTGCTTAATATAGCCTTCTTTGACTTTTCTTCCACTTTAAAAACAAAATAACCAACGATAGTAACCATAAGAGAATTCTGCTTTTCAAGCTTTCTTTAGAAGTTTGGCACCCTAGCAGGTGTTGGTGAGTCTTTATAAAGAAACTGAAACAGAAATTAAGGAATAATAAATGACTCCCTCTTTAAGGTACAATAATTCTGTTTCATTAAAAGTTATTTCCTTTTTTAAGAACTTAGGCAATCTTTTGTCCAAATTAAATATTCTTTTATATTTTCTTATACTAGGACACCTGTTGGCACATAAATTCAAAATGCCAATACACTGCTTTAATTATGTTTGTCATAGGGAACAGTCCTTTAGTGTTTTTCAGGGTGCTGAAGATTATAAGATGCAAAACATTCTATGGGCAAAAAGTTAATGGATATCCAGCAGACAAATTCCTTAAACAGTGGTAAAGGTCACTGAAGATGCCCTTCACTTATGCTGAAGTTGTCAGACTTCCTTTTCATTCAAAGATTTTTGTCTTTGTGTGTGGAGATTTTAATTTGGGATGTGAGTTTGAATTACTAAATGAGAAAACTCTATTTGTTGTGACCTAAATGAGATATGTGTGAGAAATTCATTGCTGTTTAACATTCAGGGTAACAGAGTCTTACACATTTCCTCATGCTACTCTGGTTTGTTTTCACTACACCCAGTGACAAAGAGAGATGTCAAATATTGTTACTTTTTCAAGACAAGTAATACTTTACAAGTGTAATTTTGTGCAATCCTCATAATAATCCCTGGAGAAAGGTTATTTTTATCTCTGTTATTTAAAACAAGGGCATCCTTTAAGAGAAACATACATTACAAAATAGAAAAATTACTATTCTTGTCCTATGATTTGTATGAGAGCATGGGCACTATGGGCTGATATGAAGATGAATCTTTCAAGCTAGGTAAATGAGGATAAGTCATCTCTTTCACCTCTTTGAAAGCAATTGCAAAATTGCAAGAGATCTAAAAACCATGCAGAAGTAGGATAAAGGTATAAAAAGAAACATAGATTCTGTTTCAAATACTGTATACTATAAAGTATGAAAAAACTACAGAAACGAGAAGGAAAAAAATGTTACGATTGTCTTGATGAAATAAATTATTGATCTACTGGCATTTCAAAGTAGAAAGCCAATAGCTGTTTATCTATAGAATTACAAAAACACACATATTAATATTTAAGTAATGATCTAGGGATACTGAAAAACGTTTAGCTCTTCATCAATCTAATATAATACAGTGGTTAAATATGTTTAATATTGGGCCTTTATGACATTTCATTTTGATGAAAACTGATGATTCATGAAGTTGCAACATGTATAACAGAAGAGTATTTGACAGAAAGTCAAAACATCTGGCTTCTATTTGTAAATATCTCATGACCTTTCTGAATATCAGTTTCTTCACCTGTTAAATAAAGAGGCTGGATCAAATTATCTGTAAATTCTTTTTTGGATGAATATATTATGATTCTATGTATGAAAACACTCTGGAACCAAAATATATCTTTAAACAAATGTACTGAAATACTTATAAGGCCTGTATATTGAAATGTAAATTTTCATTAGTATTTTAAATTATATTTTATATTTAGAAAATCTAAGTAATTTTATTTTATTAAAATATATACACAGGGGCTTCCCTGGTGGTGCAGTGGTTAAGAATCTGCCTGACAATGCAGGGGACACGGGTTCGAACCCTGGTCCGGGAAGATCCCACATGCTGCACAATAACTAAGCCCACAAGCCACAACTACTGGACCCGCATGCCACAACTATTGAAGCCCGTGTGCCTAGACCCTGTGCTCCACAACAAGAGAAGCCACCACAATGAGAAGCCTGCACACCTCAACGAAGAGTAGCCCCCACTCGCTCCAACTAGAGAAAGCCCGCGCGCAGCAATGAAGACTCAACACAGCCGAAAATAAATAAATAAAATAAATAAATTAGAAAAATATATATATATACAGGTAGTATAATTTTCTTATAAAATATATTTCTCTAATATATAATTAAATATTGATCCCAGAATACATCTAATTTAGACAACTGTTTTACAAAACATTACTCTATATCTAAAGGACTATTGAGATTTCACATATTCAAAATGAGAATAATTATTAAATAACAAATTCTTACTTTTTTATAATTTAGCCCATGATTATTGGATTATAAGGATTTTTAATAAGCACTGAAAATTAAGATCACATTATTTTTAACTATAATTACTGAGAAATTTAATGTCTTTTTAAAGGGATATGTGGCTATTTAAATAAAAAGTAAAACTTTTGTTCACAGTTTTATATTATCATAATATTTTACCTCTTATTCACAGTGTATTGTAGCTGTTTGAAAGAGTGACTGAGTGAGTTGTATGCTTTCTTCTTTACAATATAAGTTTGTACCAAGAAACTGTAAAAAATTTGAAATTGTTATAAATATGAAGTAAGTAATTTTGGAGCCTGATCCTCAAACCAGAGTTTCACATTTCGCATTCTCTGGTATATCTATCTGGCTATCAATAGATAGATATATAGATGATAGACAGATAGATAGAGACGTGCCTGGAATGTAATGGTAGTAACTTTGAAATCTGATCATCTTCCAGGGAGGAATACTTTATTTAAATATATGTATATAATGGGACGTTATTTTAAAAGGAGTTATTTTCATCGAAAAGTGCAGTAGTTTAGAAATATGATCAACAGATTCACTCTTCTTGGAATCACTCTGATTGGAAGAATACACAGAAAACAACTGACTACTTCTCTTCTTTATTCCTGAGACCACCAATCTCATCTCTGGGCTCAGGTCCTACTCTAACATTAGTTACTGCCACCAACTATCAACATAATCAGTGTTCAAGCTTCACAACAGAGCTGTCAAATTTCATACTGTTAATCTCTTTGATCATAAAAATCCTTACCTTTTTCAGTCAAATATATTCCAATGTGCTGACAATGAAAATAATACACAGGCACACCTTGGAGACATTGAAGGTTCAGCACTAAACCATTGCCATAAGGCAAATATTGCAATATAGCAAGTTGCACGAATCTGGGGGTTCCCAGTGCACATAGAAACTATGTTTACACTATACTGTAGTCTATTAAGTGTGCAATAGCATTATGTTTAAAAAACAATGTACATACTTCAATTAAAAAATACTTTATTGCTAAAAAAATGGTAATCATCATCTGAACCTTCAGCAAGGCATAATCTCTTTGCTGGTGGAGGGTCTCGCCTTGATGTTGATGGCAGCTGACTGATCAGGGTGGTGGCTGCTGAAGGCTGGGGTGGCTGTGGCAGTTTCTTAAAATAAGACAACAATTAAGTCTGCTACACTGATTGACTCTTCTGTTCAAGAACAATTTCTCAGTAGCATGCTGTACGGCTTGGTCACATTTTACCTACAGTAGAAATTCTTTAAAAATTGAAGTCAGTCCTCTCAGAACTTGCTGCAGCAGTTCAGTAACAACTTCAGGTTTCACTTCTAATTCAAGTTCTCCTGCTATTTCCACTACATCTGTACATCTACAGTTACTTCCTATACTGAAGTCTTGAACTCCTCCAAGTCATCCCTGAGGGTTAGAAACAGCTTCTCCCAAACTTCTGTTAATGTTGATATTTTGACCTCTGCCCATGAGTTACAAATGTTCTTAATGGCATCTAAGATGGTTAATACTTTCCAGGAGGTTTTTGATTGACTTTGCCCAGATCCATCAGAGGAATCACTATTCCTGGCAGTTATACCCTTAGGAAATGTATTACTTCAATAATATGACTTGAAAGTCAAAATTTTCACTTGATCCATGGGCTGAAGAATGGATGTCGTGTTTGCAGGCACAAAAACCAACATTATCCTCATTGTTCATCTCCATTACAGCCCTTGGGTGACCGGTTGCCATTGTCAATGAGCAGTAACATTTTGAAAGGCATTTTTTTCTGAGCAGTAGGTCAGATGATTAAAAGATTCAAGAAACCATGTTGTAAACAGATGTGCTGTCATCCATGTACCCTAATGTTGGCTTTAAAAACCCTTCCCTAAAAGCCATCAAGGAGTTCAGGTCTTTTGAGCATTAGATGCATAGTTTCCTTGCTTGGTGCCCTGCAAACGCCATAATTTCCTTCACCGTAACCAGGTATCAGCAGGCTGGCTTTGCTGAACGTTGGGCAAGCAAACCTGAGTTCGACTGGTATCTTACACAGTAAAGACAAAAACCTCCAAGTTACCTAGGGGTCCTTTCAGCTGAGCATGTGACGCAAAAAACATATGATGAGATACATGATAGAAAGAGTGTTTTTACATTTTGTAGATTAAAATCTATTTTGAATGTTTCAAATACTTTCTTTTTCATAGAATATTGTTTGGAATTCAGAAAATTACTAGCTTTTCTTCAGACCAGTGTACACTGGGACAGTCATCTTTAAAAGTTAACTCACTTGAGTCACTTAGAAAAATAATTGGAATTGAAGATGTACACTTTTATATAGTCCATCACATTTCAAACTACAAGCTCTTATGCATCACAAAACAATGAATGTTCATTAAACCATTATTACCCTCAAGATTTCCTTCTCTGTACTCTCCTACCAATATCCTCACCCTCATATGCTATCTCAGCCAGGAAAGAAGGGGCTACCTGGATAAAATGAATTTACAGCTTTTCATTATAGATATCTGATTGTATTACTGGAGTTGCTCTATGAATCTGAGAACACAACGTGACTTTAGTTGTAAGTCTACTGGAACAGAGAAGAAAGTTCATGCTCATAAATTGAGCAATTCTAGCAACAAGAATCAAATAGCAAGAGACAGATTTTTTGGACTATATCTATGACAGGTAATTATCAAAGGAAACTGGGAACCTAAGAGCATATAAGAATATGGAGGAAGATACCAGTTAGAAGACTCTAAAGTTTTAGAAGTACACTTAAGTCCTTTCCAGCAGTGGGGGAAGGTGGGGGCGATGAAGTGGGAGGGTGGGGCCACCCGGGGACCCTAGATGCCTTTCTAGAGCATGAGCTTGGGCATGAGCACCAGCTGCAACTGCTTCTCTTTGGGGCAGGGGGTACCAGCAAGTACAAACAGTACCCTCGTCTAACTGTTCCAGGGATGAAGAGGACACAGCATGTCCCCACCCCCATCAGCACCCTCCCTGCCACTCAGATGCTGCTTAACTCCTCCATCTCCATCTGCTTCCTCCACTCTGAGCCCAGCGTGTCCCTGTTCCCCACGTTCTCCCTGTCCTACGGGGAGAAGGAGCCAAAGACACCGGTGTTTGCCTAGCAGCCCTCAGAAAGCTCTGCTTCCAGCTTTGCTGCCGTTTGTTCAAGGACCTTGAGATCACCATGTGTATGCACACATTCTGTCAAAGATGCTCCCTGAAGTCAGAGAAGGGTCCTGGGGACAATGCCAAGCTGACGGTGGTAGAGAACACCAGTGCAGTGGCTGAGCAGATCTGGGAGCACTTCATTCACTGAAAGCGTGTCTGCACCATGGCAGGGATCAGAAGCCATCTTCTTGGATGTGGACCTCCATGGTGCCTTTCACCATCAAGCTTAGTGCTTAGAAGGACCACAAGGGGAGCTGTGACTACAGCCCCAATGTGCCCCCAACAACCCCAGCTACCTGCTCTTCCTCAAAATGAACCTGGAGACTCATGTCAAAGAGTGTGAACACATCAAGTATCCTCATTCCAAGTACTGGCACATGTTCAATGGGAACCAGGACATGTATGAGACACGCCTGGGGACATGCCACTTCAAGAGCTTAAATGGATTCCTGCAGGCAAGGGACAAATGTTTCCATGAGATACACGTAGTGCTGGCCTGGAAGGCCCAGGGAAATCACTCTCTTTCTTCCATGCTGGGCAAAGTCTCAGAGAATACTGACAAGCTGATGAAGAGCCTTGAGCTCAAGTTTGATGTCACGGACAAAAAATAGAGCAAGCTCAGCTACGACCTCATGGAGTTCCAGAGGGAGGTATCTAATGTTGAATGACAAGCTGTCCCACATCAGTGCATGGCTGAACACGGGCATCCTAGGATCCTAAGACTCTCAGCAGATTTTCAAGTTCAAAGGAAACTTTCTGGTCCATCAGTGCCCCATCTGCTGTCTCTGTTCTATTCCATGGATGACCTGCCCTTAGGGGCTCCTCTGACCAGACCACCAATACATGGGACACATGTGCCACCTTGCATTCAGGGGTACAATCTCTACAGTGCCCAGAAGACTGCACCATCACCAGGTAGGGTGTCCGGAACCTGCAGAAGATCAACATAATCCAGGCCCACAACAGCCCAATGTACATGCTGGTCCGTTTGCATAACATGCTCTTGAGTGGTTTCCTGAAGGCCATAAAGACCTGGGACATTATGGGTACCAAACTGCAGTTGAAGAAGGATCTCACAGGCCTCAACAAGTGGGTGTGGGCAGTGGTGGCTGTTCAAGCAGCTTCTACCAGACAAGCAAGATCTGGGACATTTGGAAGTTCAACTGCATCCATGTCCTGCAGACATCTGGTGGCAGTATCTACTCTATTAACATGATGAATCACTTCATCGTGTGTGGCACCTATGAGAATCTCATGCATGTGGGATGTTGAGTCCAAGAAGCATGTATGGACCTTGACTGGCAGGGCACATGGGCACCGTGTATGCCCTGGTGGTTATCTTGATGTCAGACCAGATCAAAGTCTTCAGCACATGCTACTACCAGTCCCTCAAGGTTTGGAATAGGGACAACATCATCTACATGCAGATCCTGCTGTATCAACAGGGCAGGGTGACTGTACTGGTTGTGTCCCGGGACCAACTTTTAGGGGCTGTGGGTAGTACTGTGAAGGTTTGGATTTGCTAACAGAGAATCCAGGCTGGGTCTTGGCTTTCTCTCCTGGCTGGCCACTCAGGTGGTCTCAGGGTCTCTGCCTGCCCTGTGAGCACAGGCAAACAACTCAGTCAGCCAGGAAATGCTTGGCCCCATCCTGGTTGCTGCCAGAACAATGCCAGTTCCCTCTCTCTGGGTGCCCAGTCCTCTCTCTATCTCTACCCCAAATGGACTGCTGGCCATTTTACTCATGTTTTCTACTGTTTTTAGACTGTATGTAGATTTGATTAGTTCCCAATTAAAATAAAAGCTGCACAGAATGTGAAAAAAAAAGTAAACTAATCTGGACAAAGATATGGAGTTGGCTTTAGTTAGACAAAGAGTCTATCAAGGCTGATCAAATTACAAGTTACTGTTTATAAAAATTCTCTCAAGCTGTTTATCCCAAAGATGGCATTTGAGCAACTGATAGGTTTCCTGCTCTAGTTGGTGATGTCCATAACCTGACCTAATTAGCACTTTAAAGTAATATTCAGCTAAATCCATCAACATAGGCATTTGTGCTAGCTTAAGCAGTATTTGTGGAATTACTTCTGGGTTATATTTTCTTATGCATGGTTTAAACCTAAGAGCTATCATACAAGTAGTCTCTACACAAAAGTAATTCTGATCAACTCTCTGCACTTATAAATCCCACACAGTTGAGAAAGAAAATGGATGTTGTATAAAAGATTCAAATGACAACAGCTGCAAACAAACTGTGCCCCTGGCACATTCCGACTCTTGTTATCACCACACAGTGCAAGTGACGATTGGTTTCCTTAATCCTGTGATTGTGTTCTGTACAATTTGAATCATTTTCCCATAACTTTTGGACCTCCTACAGGCATCTATGTCCCAAATTTCATCTTTCATTGCATTACATCTTAGTATTGTAGCAGTATAGCATGGCACTGTAAATTGATATTTTACATGCTGCCTCCATATGCATTTAATTCTGATAAAAAGAAAAATATTCATAACAGTAATGGATAGGACAGGCAAAAAAGAATTATTTGGAAGTACAGCTGCCACACTCAGTGTTATAAGTGGCAATATTTTTTCTGGTTAGTTTCAATTTGATAAATATTTATCACAGCCTGCATTGTGGGCAAAAGCAAAAATGTAATCCCTGTATTCAAGGAGACAAAAATTACACATGAAGCATTTAAATATAATTCAGACAGTAATTCTGTGCTAAGATGTTTGGTGCAAACTTTAACTTTTATATATGTTCTAAAATGATGTAACTAAGGATATTTATAAGGTAAATTCCCCCGCCCTTATGGTGGCATTCTCTTAGCCAGTCACAATAGCTACAATTATTAAGCACTTACCATCTACCATCACTAACATTAACTACTGTAATTGTCCTAACTACTGTGTGAGCCATTTTGTATTTTAGACCATCAGGTCACAGACGAAAATATAGATTTGGGGGAGGTTAAATATGTCTCATTATTCCCTTCACGAAGTGCAGACAGGATTCAACTGCAGGATTCGATGATTCTGGAGTTCATTTTCTTAAGCCTTTCACCATCCTGCCTAATTAGGTCCTAGTATGCACCGTATTTTTCCCCAGCTTTATTGAGATATAATTGATATTCAACATTGTGTAACTTTAAGGTGTACAACGTGATGATTTGATACACATATATTGCAGTATGATTACTAACTTAGTGTTAGCTAACACGTCCATCAAGTCACATAATTATCATTTGTTTTCTGTATTGAGAACATTTAAGACCTACTCTCTCAGCAACTTTCAATTATACGGTACAGTATTGCTATCTAAGCTCACAATGCTGTGCATTAGGTCCCCAGAACTCACAACTGGACATCTGTACCCTTTCACCAACATCTTCCCATTTCCCCCGCGTCAGTCCCTGGTAATCACCACTTTAGTCTCTGTTTCTGTGAGTTCGTCTTTTTCACAGTATTTTAAAAAATATTTCTCAACATTAGTAGACAAATTTTGCAAGTGAGGGGACATCTGCGATGACTGGAGGCGATGCCATTACTGGCTTCTGGTGGGTAGAGGCCAGAGATGCTGCGATCATCGTACACTGTCCAGGATGGCTCCCTACAACCAAGAATTATCCTGCCCAAAATATCAAGAGTGCCAAGGAGATTTTAGCTAGATAATTCTTTGTTGCAGAAGGCTGTCTTGTATGTAATTTGGTTAGCCACACCCAGGCCTTTATACAGTAGAATGCACTGACATTCCCTCCTCCAGTTATGACAATAAAAATGTCTGCAGACATGAACAAATATCCCCTGATGGATGAGCAGCTAACACCCCTGCTTGAGAGCCATGCCCTGGAGTAATTAGCTCATAGTCAAGTGAGGAAGACAGAAATAGCCTTGCCAGATAGTCATGATAGTTCATATAGCTAAAACAGAGGGAGAGAGGGCAGCAGGAAATTAATGTTGCCTAGGTCAATTCACAGAGTCTTCACTATGATGTGACTATGAAGGGAGTTTTAAGGATAAAAGAAAAAACACCAGTCATAGAGAAAAAGAGAAGTCATTTGACTCAATGGGAGAAGACTGTACAGAGTCATAGCAGAGGACGGAAAAATGTATGTAGCAAATGCAGGAAGTGAGGACATGTTCATGTGGCCCTTCAATGGGGTGAGAGCAGGTGTGATGGTTAATTTTATGTGTCAAGTTGACTGGACCACAGGGTACTCAGACATTTGGCCAAATATTATTCTTGGTGTGTTGCTGAGGATGTTTCTGGAAAAGATTAACATTTGTATCGGCAGACTGAGTAAAGTCCCACTCCCTAATGGGGGTGGGCCTCAACCAATCAACTGAAGACCTGAATAGAACAAAAAGGCTGAGTCAAAGGAAACTTCTACCTGATTGCTTGAGATAGGATATTGCTCTTTTCTGGCCTTCAAACTCCTACTGAAACATTGGCTTTTCTTGTGTCTTAAGCTTGCTGGCTTTTGGGTTGGAATTTATATCATCAGCTCTCTTGGTTCTCAGACATTCAGATTCAGACTGGTACTATGTACACAGGCTCTCCTGGGTCTCCAGTCATAATCACACAATCATGTGAGCCAATTCCTTGTAATAAACTTTTAAAATCTCTCTCCCTCTCCGGAGAATCATGGCTAATAAAGCAAGTGATAGGTGATGTAGGATAAAGAAGAGGCTGGAGAGTGAGGCTGGTGTCAGACTACTCAAGGCCTTGTATGATGAACTGAGACATTTCAACTTAACCCAGAAGGAAAAATGAGCTAACAAAATTATTACATGGTTGCCATTTTTCATGTGCTGTTTGTCAAAATGGGGGATGCCAGTATCAGATTATATATGTTTGTTCATGAGTTTATTGGTTTGAAGAAAAGGGTTTTTTTTTTTTTTTTTGATAGTATGGAGTATAACCAGACAGAGAGAGGCTGGAGACTGAATGAAAAGTCCTATTGCTGTAGACTAGGCAAGAGATGATAACACTGGGTACAGGCTGCTAATTGTAGAATTAAGAAAGGACAGTTTAGGCAGAAGGAACAACACACAAGGGGATATGATAAAGAGAAATACTGGGGGCACAGCAACTCTTCCTTATTCAACAATATATCATGTAATTTATTCCTTGTATTCCAACATGGTTTCTGGATTCAAAGAGGCCATATTTATATTCTGTTTCACTTCCTCAAAAGCAGGGATAAATTCAGAAAGTTAACAATATATGTAATCGTCTTCACTGATATCCTTCCAGGCAGTTTCTAAACCACGCAAGTAACATATTGTTGACCTAAAACAAATAAACTGCCAGTTACTTCTCTAGCAAAAGATGGGTTTATTTGAGATGAACAAAGAATTGCAATTTGCGGATTTTCAACCACGGCAAACCATATGCAGATCCCTACACAGCGAAAGGGGAACTCTTTTAAAGAGAAGAAAAAGACATTGGGAGGGCTATGGTAAACAGAATCCATTGGAGGAACTGAGAGTTTGAAGAATAGCAGCTTTTTCACTGGACAAGTTGTGACAGGCCCTCATTGGCTGAGCTTTTGCCAGGCAAGGAGAGCAAGTCTTCTTCCTGTTTGGCTCGACTATTAGTGGTAAAGTGTGAAATCTTCCCCTTCTGGCTTCCCCACTCTATTTTAATTGAAGTTTCTGTTTATTAATTTTTACAATATAATGTAAATACATAAAATAAAACATTCCTTCCCTGTTTTTTCTAAATAGTGCAAAATATGAATTTGAATGAGCTCTCCTACACCCCAAATGAATACACTGGTTACTTGTTTCTTACACAGAGCAACCAGCTACAGTTAAGTATTTAAAAGAGCCCTTATCTAGAGGGCCAGATTTCTCTCCCCTGAAAAAAAATAATAAATTATGGAACTTTGATAATTAGACAAATTATAAGGCTATTTTTTTAACGTTTTTATTGGAGTATATACTTGCTTTACAATGGTGTGTTAGTTTCTGCTTTATAACAAGTGAATCAGTTATACATATGCATATATCCCCATATCTCTTCCCTCTTGCATCTCCCTCCCTCCCACCTTCCCTATCCCACCCTTCTAGCTGGTCACAAAGCACCGAGCTGATCTCCCTGTGCTATGAGACTTAATATATATTTCTCTCCATTAACTGCATAACACATATCTTGGCAGAAAACAAACACAAGAGCTGAAAGTCAGAACGCCAGCAAGATTTTCTTTTTCTCTGTATTTTATCTGAGTTAACTGAGTGAGTCCAATAAAACCTCTGAGGCAATCATTCCTGAATTATTATATGCTCCCGACTGCACCCTGGAGACACATACACTAACAGAATACAGGTGGCTGTGGAGTACTTCACTTAATTGGACCAATGTTACGAGCCAACATTAAGCTTTAGCATGACAGAGATGATTTTGGCAATTCAGAAAATCTAAGATTTTCACTAATGGGTAAGTAAATAACTGTCTGATTCACACTTCTTGTGGTCTTTACGATGGCTCCAGGCAGAAATGCACATTAAAACTCTGTTTTAGCAGTTCTCACCTAGCCACCTATCAAATTCCTCTTGGTAGAAAAGCTTTGAAATGCTCTGTTTACAAATGTGCACAATTGGAAATCACTGTGTTAGTTCTCTAAGTATAATGGTTTTTAACCTTATTTGGAGTTATAAAATAAAAGGTTCTGTTTAGTTTAAAAGACTTAGGCTTTAGAAGCAGGTAGGTTAAACACTGACTTAGGCTGCAGAAGCAGGTAGGTTAAACACTGAGCTGGCATCAGTATCTGTCTTCCAGCCTCCCGTCACTCTTGCTTCTGCCCCTGCCCTCAGGCACAGCATAGGATATAGCAGTTTATCACGTATGGCAAGGGTGGGAAGTGATAGAATGCTGAAGAGGTGTTAAAGAAAAGAGACAGGGAAGAAAGAAAAGGAGGTTAACTAGACATTACAGAGCTGTTCCTGTTCCCGGGAAGCTAGGTAAAAACCATAGCTCTGGCCCTCCCGCATTCATTTCACGTGGGGAATGTTGCTGACGTTGAGATTTGTGCTGTGTTCCTGGATTGATGTATTAACCCTACTTCATTCCAGAGCAGGCACAGTATGTTACTGAAATATGTATTTTCTATTTTACACTTTCTTCTGAATTACAAATTCTCATAAATCACATTTAGAAAGGCAGGTTGCTTATGAAAAAACAGAAGAATATATATTTCTTTCTTCCTGAAATCATGTGAGAGTATAAATGTTTAATGAGTTTTGTAACAACATTAATAATTCATTCTAATATACAGTAGAACCTGCCAAAAAAAAAAAAGTTATTTGAGGCTGGATTTGAGAAACAAATATAAAAGCATTTAATGCTGACCATGGTCTATCTCTGATCAAGGAAGAAAAGATATCCTCCTACAATGCACCAAAGTTTTATATTTTTTATCCTTTTTAAAAACTGAAATAGCAAATAAAGTTCAATCAGCAAATGCAAAAAGAATGAATTCTTTTTACTTTTATAGGGAATCTAAGATTCCTTCAATACTCCCCCCATCCCCTAGGCTAAACTATTTTAAATGCTTAGGTAACAAATGTTAATACTATTATCCAATAAAAGGAACCAGGCTCCTTTGAGAAAGAGGTGAATCTAGAACTGGGCAAGAAATACTAAAGACGAGCCATGAACATTATCTGGTGCTGGAAACAAAGGAAGTGTTAAACAAATGATGGGATTATGTCAAAGGGACACAGAAGTTAACTAAAAGAGATTCCAA